>NW_006431918.1:14115880-14130096 GCF_000325575.1 Pteropus alecto | reverse complement strand
AGCCTGGGGTAGTTGTGGGTAGAGTAGCGAGGGTAGATATTCTCATAAAAATATTGGATTTTTTTTTAATGTTCTTTCCTACCATCTATTCAAGACACAGATTTCACATCTATCTTTTCCATAAGACAAAAATGTTTGTCAGTTACAAGGAATCAAGTAATTATTAACCTTAAAATATCTGGTTCCTCTAGAGAAAATGGCATATTAATTCTGGGCAAGTAGGAAAAATTGTAATTTTATTTATTTTCTCTTGTGCATTTTCAGACATGAAGTTGATTGCTTTCCAGATTTTTATTTTGAAAAATGTCAAACCTACAGACACAGTTAAAAGAATGGAATGAACACCAACATATCTTAGATTCATCCTTTACTAATATTTTGCTTCATTTGCTCTTACTTTCCTCCTCCTTCTCCCCTTCCTCCTCCTCCTCCTCCTCTCTCTCTCTCTCTATGTGCATTTTCAGACATGAAGTTGATTGCTTTCCAGATTTTTATTTTGAAAAATGTCAAACCTACAGACACAGTTAAAAGAATGGAATGAACACCAACATATCTTAGATTCATCCTTTACTAATATTTTGCTTCATTTGCTCTTACTTTCCTCCTCCTTCTCCTCTTCCTCCTCCTCCTCCTCCTCTCTCTCTCTCTCTCAATATATGTTTATATATTATGTTTATACATTTGTAAGTTAGTTACAGTCAACATAACACTTCAACCCTAAATACTTCAGCATATATCACCTAAGAACAAGAACATTCTCCTACAAAATTATATTATAATGCACCCAAGAAAATTATTATCTAATAGTCATTAATGCCTTTTTTTTCTGATCCAGAATCCAACCTAGAATTACACATTGTGTTTAGTTACTGTACCTGTAGACTCCTTTAATCTGGAATGAGGTTTTTAACTCGATAAAGTAAATGCATATTTTCAAAATTAGTCTCCAGAGTATCACCAATTAATACTGACAGCAAATAATCATGAAATCAACTTTAAAAACCTGGCCTTCTACCTAACTAGAAAAGAAAAAAAATCTATAGTCACTTCACTAGAAAAATTCTTTCCAAATTCCACTCACCTCAGCTACTGTGAAGTAAAGAATGAGAAGCAAATTTGAAAGTAACCAGGTGTTTAAACCATTCCAACCCCACACATTAAGTTTGCACACTCAGTTAAACTCAAAATTGAATTGGTAGTTAGCCCAGTTAGTGCAGGACAAAGTAAATTGCTGGCGAAGATACAGTAGAGCTAGCCAACAAAATTAATATTCATTTTAATTGTTACTTCACTATTCAAACGGTCAGCCCTTCCTTCTCACTGAAATCCTCAGTGTCATTATACACGAGAATTTGAACATATTAGAGCATTTTAATGACTATTACTGCTAAATACTGTTATATTCAACTTAAGTTCCTTATCAGAATACTCCTCTTCCTCACCATTAACATATTTTAAGAAAAGCACATCTTTATTGGCAGTAAGTGTACTGATTATTATTCTCTTTGGGAGAAATGCAGTACTAAGAAAGCATCTGAATCATTAATATTCAGATATTTTACAGCTGAATTTTATGTCTCATAGATGTGTGCATGTAAGCACATATCTTGGTACAGTAAAATATTAATATATTTTAACATTTGTGAACAAATGTTAATTTGTTCAATGTTTGGAACAATGTTTTTTCCTAGCCAAATACATATATGACAACTATATTAACAAATGTACTCAAGTTATTTTCCAAATCCTATGTCACATACATATGTAATATTTCGGTGTTCCTGAAATATAATTCTTCATCAAAAAGAAAAGACTATTATGGTGATAGACAAGTAATGGAAATATTGCTGCTTTCCTGTTTCTAATATTTATATGAAACTCAAAATTAGAGATAGACTGGATTTCAAACTTAAGAGTTATAGCAAAGGTAACAATGCATCTGGTTTGGGGGGTTTGTATTGCCACCTAGTGTCTAACTTTATAATGGACACTGAGCTTGAACGTGGTGACAGTTGTGCAGTCTGGAATAGACTCAAAGGGAAAAAGTAATTGCAACACTTTTCAATCAAAGAATTTCTTATTCTCATTTTTAAAAGTCAATCCATTGTCATTATATAAATTGGTCTATACATTAAAAACATCAAAAAATTCACATATTAAAAAGTAATACTTAAGATAATGATTTGTGTGTATATCATGACATTTACATTCAAAATTGATTTCATTGTTATTTCGGATCAGTACAAATATTTAAAAGGTATAATCCCTGATAAAACAAAAAAAAAAACATTATTATCTGTCCCGCTTATTCCATTGATATTCACTTAAAATATTACTACCAATTTTATTTCACATTGTAAATGTATTTCATATAAAACGATCTAATTTAGATAACACATTTTATATCCTCAAGGGTTTTTCCACTTGATAATTAGGCTCCAATTTTCGAAAATTAGGTAGTTTGTTGTATCACTGTGGAAACTACTTCAGTTTTCACCCTTCAATGTCCAGCAGTTCACTGAAATAAACCGAGGGAACAGGTTTAACTAGCTTCAACAGCGCAACGGAAACATTCTAGTGAAAAGATACTACATCACTGTAATCTAATGACTGTAATCTAATGATCCAATCCAATACGCACTTGAATAGTCACATATTTTTCATCAGTAACGTAGGTTACATTGTCTGAGGAGTGGTTTAAAATGGGGTTTGGGGGTCTGCAATATGATTGTCAAAGTACAACTCCTTTTTTTTATGAATAGTTATCAGCAGTTGGCGTCATGATGTTATTTTTACTATAATGGCCTGATAAAGATCAGGTTTCAGTATTTAAGGTTTTGTTTTAAAGTCAAGTTGAATTTTTCAGCCATTAATTTTCTCTGGTATGCGGCAAGCTGGAGTGGTATATTCCAGTGATAACTACTCCTTCTTTGAACATAAGCTGCACAGCTTGGCTTTGGCGGGGTTTCAACAGTGGAGGACTTATCTGCTTGTAAAGTTCTCCTTCCCTTCCATGGTCACTCCATTTATATTGTTTCCCTTAGAGTAGAGAGTACTGTGGGATGGGAAAAAGAAGAGCAAGACTAAAGTTGAGACTAAAGTATTCTGAGAGGCATTAGAGGCATAAAGCAGCGGAGTAGAGGTACGAAAGTTAGGTTTTGAGAACGGTAATTTGGCGCCAAGGTACGGAATGATGTACAAGAGCCTTTGTTCAGGCAAAACAAGGGGGCAGTTTACTGGCGGAGAGAAAAGAGCTTAACCTGAATGGTGGCTGAGGAAAGAGCTTCTGTGACTATGATGTTAAAGAGCAAAATCTGGATTCAGGCTTCATCTCAGGGTCGATAACTACATTGTAAGTTTGGACAAATCTTTGATTCTTTTTGAGACTCAATGTTTTCATTTGTAAAGAGAGAAAAGTAGACAAAATGATTTTCAGGTCTTTAAGTCTATCATTCTGATCGAATTACTGTTCTATTCAAAAATAACTAGATTATACTCTTGTTGATATTTCTAGCCAGAAAATGAAAGCTTTTTGATATGGTAACAGTTCCTTTATTAAATGCTAAAACCCCTAAGTGATCATTTATTAAGCGGTAGAGACTTCTAAGGAGTAAATTCTCCAGGAAATGGATCATTTGTAGCCTCTGCCTTTCATTCTCACTAGTGTTTTTGATATGTTAAGGTCCACTAACATAAACAGTTATCTTTTTAATTAATTAGGTTGAGAAAAAAGTGTGGGTACAGATATAATCTAGTAAGCAATCTTCAAATTATCGAACTTTATTAATAGTTTGACAATGCGTGGATCTGTCATAAAAATTTAAAGCTAAAAATTTCTAAAAGATTATCTAGCTCAACTCCAGTTACAGATTCAGAAATTAAAGTCCTCAGAGATTCAATTATTTCTCAAAGTCACACAGTGACAAAACTGGAACTCAATTTGAGGTACTTTGATTGTTGAACCAATATATTTTGCTTTGGCCATGCTGTCTCTTCATAATATACCTAATTAAAAATATATAAAAAGCATATATATATGCATATATGTATGTATATATGCATATACATATTATACATAAATATAAGATGCATATTATATATATAAATGCATATATATATGTGTGTATGTGTGTGTGTATGTGTATATATATATATATATTCATACACACACATTCCATAAAACCAGGCAGAAACTTTTGATTTGGCTCTATCATTTGAGTAAACCTAAATTTATGTTACCCTAGGGAGGCAACAGAATATCCTGAGACTTGGAATTCCAGATGGTTGGATTAGCATCCTGGCCCTGTCGCATACAATCTTAAGCACGTTACTTAACCTCCATTAAACTCAATTTACTCATTGATAAATGGTGAGAATAATGTCGACCTCCCAAAGTTATTATAAGACCAAAGAAAATTAGGTAAGGTACCTAACGTAGTGTCTGATAGCTTGTAGTCATTCACTACGTTTTCTTCCTTTCCTTCTCTCTCATTTCCTAAGGCAGGCTGATATTCATTTAGTTCTCCTCCAAAATTGTGACATCTTGATTGTTTTGGCAAAATGTATGTCATATAATGAATGCTGTCATTGAGTGAATGACTTCTCCTGAACATGCTATGCTCTACTAAAGTACTTTTCACAGTGGTGTTATTTATCTAACTTAAAGAATAAATGAATGAATGAATAAGCGAACAGATAAATGAATGGATGAAAAGAGTGGGTGACTAAGAGTTAGCCCAGGACTATGAAATTTTTTTTCAGTGGGAGGCAGGTGTGAAGGTCTGAGAGACTTTCCCAAATGTGGGAGTAAACCCTAGATTGGCTCAAGCCCTATCAAATTCCAGAAACTCCTCAGAGTACTCCAGGAACAGCTTCCTGGGTTCCATTCGTAGCTTTCATTAGATTCTCATAAGGTTCAATGATCTCCAAAATATTAAAAACCACTGTAGCCCTGGCCTGCACATCCTAAGGCCTTCCCAGCAAACAGCACCACGACCTCTAAATTTCAGTGGAGGCCATGTTTTATTTGCCTGTACAGAGAAATAGCTTCCAGATCAGGGAAATGCTATTTTTGACGTTTTTAAAAGTTGTAGTTAAATATCAAACGTACATAATAAAGGGGTCTCAGGGAAAAAATGAGGAAATTGTAAATTCAAGGCATTATGTTGAAATGCAATGTGAATACGTAATTTAAATTCAATTAAATAAAATGCATTGTTCTCTATATATGGGATATATGGAAAGCAAGGTAAATGATAGAAGTGCAATTTATATACACATGGTAATTATCCTACAAATTGATGAAGTGATGGTACTGGGTAAATAGTAACAAGAGTCGATAAATACCTATCATGTTTCTACTGCGATAGAAGCTCTCTATATAAAATTCTTTGTATTTAACTAGTTTTCTGACCCACAAGTTACATTAAAGAAAAAAATTCTCATTTTAGCAATATGATTTTTCATCAGTTAGAAGTTGTATCCTTTCATATAATTGTGAAATACAGTTCCCATATTCTTCATTAGTAACTCTTAACATGCCAATTTTCTTAATGTATTTGTTCAGTTCTTGAACAGCGATTTTTGTATCCGAAAATTTTTTCCTCATTGTCAGCTTTGTAATAAATAAAAACATCCTTAATGTGGCAAGACGGCTTGGAAGATCTGAATGCAGGGCCATACTGTTTCGCAGGATAAAGAAGACTTTGGAACTGCGCACATGTTTGCTGTTGGAGCCACTTAACTGCGGACACGAAGGGCCCGTGAGAGGGGAGGCTTCCTTGTCGGAGTCCTTGTTGGAGCTTCCCTCCCTCCTTCTTTCCGTAAAAATGCCCCAGTTGGAAATTCATTACTTTTCTAATCTTGATCTATGTAGTTCTGGTCTCACTACCTACTTCAAGAGTGAGTATTTGACCCAGTACTGGTGAATCAGAGCAGGACAGAGTTGGTGTGAGTCAAATTTCTGTCATTTGCAACCAAAAACCAAGCCTGATACATTGGCCACAGTTCATTGTTCTTCTGGGATCATTTTGTCACTTCTATTCTGACACTGCCAGTCCTCCTATCACCTATATTGGTGCCACATCATCATGGACACTTCAAGATGGGCTATACCATTACCTCTTGGTAAGAAAACATACGTTCTTGTAATTATAAAAATATTTACATGGTGCTTTACGGTTTACAGAGCACTTTCACATGTGCCATCTTGTACATTTGCCTCAACTACACACCAAACTTTTCTTATAACCAACTCACAACTATTGGAAACAGTTCAAGAGGCCATGAATAACGTGGAGGAACACAGTCATCATGGATTAAAAACAAAGCGGTCATTACTTTTAATACTTGTTGAGTGCTCATTAACCACCAAATTCTTTTTTTATTTTAATTTTTTTCCAGTTTGAGTGAGATAAAATTGACATAGATCACTATTTAAATTTAATGTGTACAGCATAATGGTTCAACTTACATATATTGTGAAATAATTACTGTAATAAGTTTCATTAGCATCCATACATCATCTCATATAGCTATAATAAAAGGAAAAGAAAAAAGAAAAAACGTTTTTCTTTGTAATGAGAACTTTCAGGATCTACTCTATTAACAACTTTCAGATATATCATACAGCAGTGTTAGATATAGTCATCATGTATGTTATGTACCTAGTTCTTGTTTATCTTATAACTGGAATTTTGCACCTTTAACCACTTTCCTCCAATTCCCATCTCCCTCATCCTATGCCTCTGGTAACCACAAATCTTATCTCTTTCCTTATAAATTTTGTTTTTATTTTATTTGTTTGTTTTTAGATTCCACATAAAAGCAAGATCATACAGTGTTTGTTTTTCTCTGTCTGACTTATTTCGCTTAGCATAATGCCCTCATGTTCCATTAGTGTTGTCTCAAATGGCAAGGTTCTCTTGTTTTTGTGGGTGAATACTATTTCATTGAATGTATACCACAATTGCTTTATTCATTCATCTATTGATGGACACTTACATTGTTTCCATGTCTTGGTTTTTGTAAATTATGTTGCTATAAACATGGGGTGTAGATATCTTTTCAACATAGTGTTTTCATTTCCTTTGGATATATACCCCTAGTGGGATTGCTGGATCATATGGTATTTCTATCTTTAATATTTTGAAGAATCTCCATACTGTTTTCCATAATGACTATACCAGTTTACAATCCCACCAAGAGTGCACAAGTGTTCCCTTCTGTGCACATCCTCTCCAGAATTTATCTCTTGTCT
Organism: Pteropus alecto; assembly: GCF_000325575.1. Taxonomy (NCBI): domain Eukaryota; kingdom Metazoa; phylum Chordata; class Mammalia; order Chiroptera; family Pteropodidae; genus Pteropus; species Pteropus alecto. The sequence goes on along the minus strand of NW_006431918.1, from coordinate 14,122,838 downwards.
TAATGATGGCCATTCTCACAGGCCTTTCACCAGATCTGTTGTATTTATTTTTTCTCATTTACATTTCAAGCATTCGTTCAAGGTCAGTGTTATTAACCCCATCTACAGATATGTTTTTGAGATGTTAAGTAACCAAGCCCACGTAGTGGTGCAGTAGAAACGAAAACTCAGTTCTGCTCGAGTCTAGAATCGAATTGTCTAACCATTATGTTAAACCGCTACCCCACTCACAATGAGAACTGCCTGTACTTCATGCAGCAGTAATTTCAAAAATGGAAGAATGTATGTGTTATCATAGGATATGTGTTTAATTAGTATTGATCTTATCTCCTTCAGCTTCCATTTCAACAACCAGACTTTGGGGTACTAAGAACTGAAAATATGAAAAGCATTGTTCCATGATCTCAATCTAAAAAAAAAAAAAAAAAACTCAGCTGGAGAAAATGTACACTTTGGGAAATGTAATCTTTGGTCAAATAAAGAAAGGCATTAGAGTGAAAAATGAAATTGTTAAGCTGAACTGATGGGAATTGAAAAGGGTCAGAGACAGATGGAAATGGAATTGAACTAGATCTATCTGTTAGGCTGCTATTTTGTTCACTCGGGGCTGCTGATGCAGATTTTGAAGTCAAAGGTGAACTCTGATTCAGTCCCACATGTGGAAATAAAATTCCAAGAAGGACACAAAAATTGCTTTGATAGATTCAAAGGGATATTAGCCAGTCACCCTGACTATAGAGGAAAAAAGGCTGTTTAAGAATTGCATATCTGGCACACTGTTCAAGATTCTTCCTGAGGATCAGTAGGTCACACTGGGGGGAGGGGGGAGGAGGAGGGGGAAGAGCACCGGCAGGAATCAGCTTCCCAGCAAGACGTCGTCGTTACTCTCTTGCTGTAAACAGTTTATTCCTTGACCTAGGAAAGATCATAATTATTCCTAACTTTTAAAACATGAACCGGAATTTAAAAAAGAAGAAGTGTGTGCAAATTAGTTGAAAATAAACGAATTTGAATTTTATAGCAAAGAGTTCTATTCTAATTGTTCCCCGAAGAGAATGTCCATCAATTCACTCTCTCTTTAGGAGATAGTCACTGCCTGCTCCATTAAGTTATCATCCTAAAGCTGGGAATTTATCATAATTTATTCTAAGATATTCTAAATTTACCCTGTTGATTACCACTGTGTAAACAATGTCTGCTGTGAGCTGGGGTTGGATGATTGAGGGCTGGAACTGGTGCTAGTTTGGAGCTGCCATTTGCTAGAGTTTCATGGTTGTTCTATCAGTACAAACTCCAGAGATGTCTAACAAGGGGTTCAGTGGTTATGGAAAAAAATGAGGCTCTTCCTCTGTATGATGGTAATGGGCCACTTACTGAAATATCTCTCTTTGGAGAGGCAAGTCCAAATGGCATAAGGTTAAAGAGCATTAGAAAGTGGCTTGTGCACGTCCAACAACATGGCTTTTCTCATTTAAAAAAAAAAAAAGTGCTATTGTAGAGGTCAGCATTGAAAAGTCTTCTTAAGAAAAATATTGTCAATGACAATACACAAAACTAAGTTTGGCTAAGTTTTCCCATAACTATAGTAGAAGCTGTCCAAATTGGAAGAAAGGGCTTATTATTTTTTTAATTTGCTATATTTCTATTAACAAAAGAATATTTAGTAATTATTTGATGTGGACTTAAGACAGTGAGCATTTATTAAAATTAATGACATCTGGCTATTTCTTTCCTTCAGTTATTGCTCGTAACTCTTCTACTCTTTTTCTCCCCAAACTTTCTCTTGCTCCATTTCCAACCATATGTTTGTGGTAACCTAGTTATTTATTCTCAATCCCTCAGCCTACGGCATTTATGAGGACTTGATTTTCACCACTCAATTTTACCTTTAAGTTCGTCCTTTCTTATCTTTCTGAGTAGAGAAAATTGAAGTAAAATTTTATTTGAATATTCTTGTCTTTGCTACAGAAATTCTTGCTTCTCTTTCCACCCTGTCTCCCCCTAAGAAAGGCACTATTATATTTTTCCTATGAATTTTTGTGTCAGACTAAAAATCCAATATCCTGATTTTTTTTCTAGATGACACTAATAAAAAGTTGGAAGAAAATATCACAAAATGAAGAAAGTGTATCTAATATTTTCCTCGGCACAGCTTTCTCCTTTTTCTTCGGCTTAGTTCAGATCAAATTCAGGCTTCATTCTGATGACTCTGCTAACGCTATTTCACTTTTTTTACGTAGCACTGTTGCCTCGTTGAATGTCTTTTTATTTCAAATTGATAGCGAGTATCTATGAGTAATACTATCACTGTTCCAGATAATCTATGAAATTCTAAGTGTCCTATTCACAGCCCCAGTTTTTGGATAATGGCCTCATAAAGATGCTATTCCTCTTGCTGTATTATCTCTATCAGGTTAATTGGACAAAAGACTGGCTTATCCAAAAGACAGCTCTGAAGAAATTGGACATAAGAAAGGTCATTTGACTTTGTGGCATCTTCATGAGCTAATCTGCTCAATTTGATAGGACAGGCTAACTCTATCATACCTCTTTATGGCATCTAGCTGTTCCTTTCTTTCAGACATTGCTCATAATTCTCCATCCCTTTTTACCACAATTTTTTTTTTTTGCTACATGCACAATCATATCTTCATGATATCAGTTATCTTCAGTTTCTTTGGGCTTTGGCATTCATGAGGACTTAATTTTGACCTTTAAATAATTTGACCTTTAAAGTTATTTTCTTTGTCTTTCAGAGTGGGAAAATATAACGTAAAATCTTATTTGAAGATTTTTGTCTCTGCTACTTAAGATAGTTGCTTCTCTTTGTTCTCCATTCTTCCTCTTTGACAGCCTCTCCTTATGGGGGAGTAGAAATGTAAGATCCACATAGAAGAGGCTAAAAGGATAGTAACAGAAAGCTACAGGTAACTTCTTTGGCCAAAAAAAAAGGGGGGGGTAAGTGACCAGTTAGGACAGCTACTATTGCATGCTAAATTAAGATTATTCCAATTTTACAAGGCCTAGGATCTAGAATCACTCCACAGATTCGACATACTTCTATCTTTCTATGCTCCCCATGTATTTTTTACCAAAAATCACATTTCTTTGAAACTTTAAAGAATCTCAGGATTGCCTTCTAGTCTTATTGAAACATTTGTTCTCGAGTAAGTCTGTCTTCTTTTAGTGTGACCTTAACACAATTTCACCGTGTTACAAAATGATACATGAGTTCTGTTTTGGAGGAGAAGGTATAAATCCACAGAGCATAAAGTAAATTCTTGGAAAGAGCCTCCTATTCGCCTTCTGCAAGATCAGCAAGCATGACATTATTGTGTTAGCTATAAAACGCTGAAGATGAGTGAGGGTTCATAGTGAACTTATTTCTTTAATTAGTATTTAAGAATACATCAATTCCTTCCTGGATATTTTAGCAACATTAATACAATATTATATTTTTGTGGGATATAGTTGTATCAATCCATTAAATAGGCTGGAATCAGAAGGAGCGAAGGAATTTCGTTCTCCAAACTTCTCCTTTCAACCCCACTCTATTCTTACCTACTGCATGAAATTTTGCAGTCAATTTCAGTTGTTAAAATGTCCAACCACTCTGTAAGGCAATTTACTTGTTCTCTTCAAAAAGTCAGTATCATGATTAGTAATTCAAATAATGTATTTGGTAGAGAAAATATAACTAACAAGAGATATTGGACTCTGAAAGTTCAATAATTTAAAATATTGAAATGTACATATGACATTTATAAATATTTCTCATTAAATAACCAACTGGTATGAGTATCTAAAACTATAATACACAAATGTTTCAAAATCTAATAATTACAAAAAAATTGGAAACTATACTATTGCTGCTACTGCTGCTATTACTACTACTATCTTACATTTTTCCCCCAGGTTTATTGAAATACAATAGACAATTAGTTGCTCATATTTACATTGTATAAATCAATGTTTTTTTTAATTCTGTCATTTTTAACCATTAATTGTATGGCAAGTTTGCAAAATTCTTTATATATCAACTCATTTAATCCTCACAGGGACCCTGAAAAGTCACTGTTGTCACCATTTTAGAGGTAAGAAAAGTGATATTCAGAGGAGATAAGTAATCATTTCCAAAGCAGCACAAAATAAGTAATTACCTCAAGCTCTTAATCAGGTGACCAATAGGCCAAAACTAGCCAAAGATTATGACTAAGATAATGACTAATTATATTTATTATATAAATAGTAATAAATAATAATAATTACACTTATATACTTATTATTTTCTGATGTTTTTATATATATTCTGGCATATATGTGAATACATTGCAAATATAATTAGCAAATGAGGCACTTAGCCCTTCCCACTGCAAGGCACAAAATTTATTTTTGCACAATCTTGAAAAGCATCCAGAATTTGCATGCTTTGATTGAAGTATGCAGATATAAAATTAATTCTAATAAATATTAGAATACTTGTCACTCTGAAAAATTTTTTTAAATGGCAGAATTATATCTCACTCGTGTAGATTTTATTTTTGCTTGTAGGCAGGATAGAGAGAAGTTTTGTTTTAATGAAAATGTATTTGTTTTCAGTGGTATAAATGCATGATTGTTCAATTTGCAGATGACAACCTTAAAATGAGAAATGTAGTTTTAAATGTAAGTTTTGACAGGTAGGAATATAGCAAATTCACTTTGACCTCCAAAAAGGAGGGAGACTGATATTTTTAAGGACAGAGACATACAACGTATAATCAAAACATAAAAATAAAAACAGCTATAGGAAATATTCAGGCAACAAATGGGGAAATTGAAATACAAACTTGAAAAAGAAAATGTGAAAATTATACCATATTTTTGTAACTGAGGTGACAGAACACCAGAAGCAGCGTCCAGGGAGACTTTTCTCACAAAGCTCAGGTTGCTTTGCAGCGCCTCAGGGGTTACCGTCAGAATAGACCCTAACGGATGTTCAAAGGGTGCACCTTTCCTGGAGAACACAGAGGGCACCAAATCAGCCCCTTTGGCTCCACCAGCGGCACTCAGCTTGTAGACACAATACCCAAGAATCTAGCAGACTTTTCTCCACTAGAGGACCCTGAAAATTCCCACAATCCAGCTGATCACACCACCAGTAAGTGGTGGTGCTGGAACGTGAATTCTGGTTGCCTGCCTCCGGGTACAAATAACGATCTGGGAAGCTCAGAAATAGAAGCATGTGTGTGCGGAGGCACTGCTTATGCCACACAGCTTTAGCATAACAAATCTTTCAAGCAATGCTGCTCATGGACCATTTTCTTTCCAACTAAAAAACAAATAAATAAAAGTATCTCACGCCACAGACAAAAATAAATTCTAAATTAGGAATTCATAAATGTGAAAAGGCAAAGCTCAAAACTTTAAGAATATAAAATCTCTTTAGAACACATATAGATAGGAAAGGATTTCTTAAGGCACACAAAAAAATATTGATAATTTTTTAAAAACATCTATGTTAAAAAGTCTTGAAATCCATCATCCACTGCCTTCTGAAAATGTCTAAACAACTGCCTACCACTAAGAATTTTTACTTTTCCAGAGACATTCTCAATATATAAATATCACTCTAGGATAATGCCTATTAAAGTTTTGACGCTTTAGTTTTTTATAAAGTTCAGTGATTTTTATAAACCAAATACCTGTACAGTGAATATACACTAATATCTTTCATAGAGTGTGCAGTTTTTGTGAAATACCGAAGATCAAAACAGAGGGGCAGGGAGGGAAGAAGAAAGGTGGTTGGAATAAAAACCATCAATTACTATTTTTACCTTTTTTTTTTTTCCCATGTCTGTGTTGTCTCCTCGAGAAACGCAGGATGAGATCACTCTCACATACGTTCCTACTTACTGGTTGGCTTTCGGTGGGTTTATCTCTTTCCAAGTAATTAGCCAGAATGCTGTGGGAATACAGAGAGACGTCAGACCTGTCAATCAGAGTAGCCATGTGGGAGGTCTTAAAAGAACCACTACAATGTGGTAGAGCTTTTTTTTCTTTTTCTACAAAAGGATTTTTGATCCTCTTTAAAAATCAGTCAGTCAATGTGCAGTCTGACTGCACAATTTCTGGTCCTGTATAAAACTGCCCTGTAGGAAGGGGGATTTTACTCTTGACGTGAAACATCTTGACGTTTGCAAGGTCTTACAATAAGGTGCACACATAGGTCAAACTTTGCATTAGACAACACACACACACACACACACACACACACACACACCTAGAAGCATGCTTCCATCTATATTAATCATTTTGTACCTTCACGTTTTAAAATGTGTTTGTTGTGGGAGAGTTTGAGATCTTGCTTCCTGGCGTATGTTATCAGTTTGGCTCAAATAAACTCATCTAAAATGAAAAATACATAGAAAATAAAGTTTGCCCTGTTTTCCTAAGCTACACAAGAAGTAGGAATTGCACGACTATTGCCTGTCCAGTGAATGTCTTGCAGTGAATTACTTCCATCTAATTGATCTAGAGGAGGTATTTCAGCTATAGACTTTTATCTTATTACCTTCAATCAGTTTTAAAAGTTATATTTTCCACATGCAGTAAGAAAACTAGGAATCCCAGCATCTGACAGCAGAGCAATTCATTGACACTTGCAGAGAATTAAGTTTCATTTGCCATAGTTTTTTGACCAAATAATATATGCAAGCCTGGGATCTTTTTGGGGGAGTTGCGGGGGGAGGGGTGGGGTAGTCTTAAAATAAGGGAAAAAATGAACAGAAAGAAACTTATAAGAATTTAACATTCTTTTTATCAGTAACTCAATTCATATATATGAAAATAAAGGAAATAAGATTCGTTGTAAAGAGCTGAGTTCTGAAGAATAGCAGAGATAAAAAAAAAATGGTTGGTGAGATGGTTTTGAGAAATGGAAGAAAGTCTTGGGCAAAGTTTGGCAAAGGGGCAAGGG
>NW_006431918.1:14101563-14115841 GCF_000325575.1 Pteropus alecto | reverse complement strand
AGGCCACAGAATACCAAACAAGCAGGAGAGAATAAATGAAAATTAGACTTAAGCTAGGGAGAAGACAGTTAAGGGCATTAAAGGACAGACTGTCTTAATTTAGTGCACGTGCCAGCGTGACCTTGCTAGACCATCACAGTGTCCCACAGGTGCACACAGATGGATCAGTCGCCAGTAATACTATTTACGTTTTATTGCCCCTGCCCAAGAGTAAAAGGATAAAAGCGTGTTAGGAACCAATCTCCCCAAAACAGAAAGGGGAATGCTCTAGTTCTAAAGGTGTCTAAAGGAAACATTTTAAGTTAAAATTACCTTAAAGTTTCAAAGTAATTTAAATAATATTCATGTCAAAAGAATTTATAGCCTTAAGCTTTTAGAAGAAAATGCATTTATTCATTAAACAAAAGTTCTAATCAAAGTATCTATTTGACCGACCTGGAGCAGTCATTGTCCGATGCTAAGGTTTCCACTGCAGGTGCAAGAACAAAGGGTCCTCACTCTCTCTGTCCCTCTAATTGTGGCAGCTAAGATTGAGTTAAAGAAGTACAAGTTAGTAGTTGATAGATGGTCACAGGGATGGGGAGCACGGCAGAGGGAATGCAGCTAGCATTAGTAGGATGGCTAGGTGGAGAGCCAGAGGAGGGAGGGAGCAATTGGGGGAATCATTTTATGAACTATACAGATGTCTAACCAATGTACTGTATACTTGAAACTAATTTTAAAAATAAATTAAAAAAAAGATTCAACAAGGAAAACATGGAGAGAGTTTTTGTGGCTCAGAAATTACCTTGTGAACAGTGAAATGAAGAGCCTGTTTTATTACAAAGAAGAATCCAAAATATGAGTTTACAAGAGAGAGATGTTGGAAAATTATCTCCCTACACCCTTGCCTTCTGGTTGATTCCACTTTAAAAAGCTTAAAGTTTAAAACTAATTAAAGTCAAACTAGTGATTCTTAAAAAAGAAAAAAGTTCTAATCAAGAAGGGAAGGATTTATAGAGATGTTTACATTTTTAAATGCTTATGGCTTTTACATATATTGGGTTGCAAAAAATGGCATTAATGATTTCTTTTTACTTATGTGTAAATGCTTATATTCAAAAGCTTTGCCAGTAGAAATTCGAGACATGATTTCTCTCATATAAGCAATTTTTTTCAGAAATAAAAGCCATCTCAGCAAAAAAATATATATATTAATGAGAAAAACATAATTTTATGTTTTTTTCTGTAAACATGAACAAATATGTTCCTATGGTGACATGTTGCTACATTTAATGGTTATTAGGATTGTGGTTATATATTTGTGTGTGTATATATGAAAGAATATTTAGTATGTCCAATCACATACAAAGAATGAAGGACTGAATAATGACTAGTAAAACAACAAATATTCTCAAATCTAGAGTAACGTCTTCTCTGTTCACTGTAGCACAATTAGATATATACCAAAAAGACTATTCTTAACATTTTGAAGTTACAGTGTGTCTTGAATCCAAATAGTATGTTACCTTCATTTCCTAAAAATATACTCTTATCATCTTTATAAATTCTTTTATCAAGAAACAAAAATCTATATAAAACAAGTTATGCTTTGAGAGAGAGTGTATACGAGAAATCACAATACTATGCCAACCACTCAAGTAGCTGAATTGAATTAGATATAATAATTTTAAAGAGCAAATTAACGTTGACAGTCTCATGCATCACTTTGTCAAAGAGAAGATAAGTCATACAAACTGCTCATGTAAACAATATAATCAGTGTCAACGTAAATAAAATCTTAGAATTATGTTATTTGGTACATTATCAAAATCTGAGATGTTATCTTCGCACTACATTTTTAACGATTACTATATTAACAAAAATTAGCATTCAATGGACACTGTTATAGTCTTAAATAAATTTGCTCATTAAAAATGTACTAAAATATTGTTAAACTAAAGGATATTGATATCTACCAAAGTAGAGGAAAATTCCTTTATAAAATGTTACTAGTAGTGTTTTCTGAATGCATATAAAATAATGCCTGATCTAGTAAAATGTGTTTATATATATCTTGCTAAAAATCCATTATTTTCTTCAATCTTGAACAACCACCAAAAAATGTGTTAATTTTAAAACACAATCTATGTATAACTTTTTAGAAACACTAAAATATGTATTAATCGCCTCAAGATAACAGAAGGGTTTCAGTGAGTACCAAAATATGAACAATAAGTAAATTCTCCATTGAAAGCCTAACAACGGCTTTGATTTTTTAAATTCTATTCAATTTTTTGACCCAAACTATGCTAGATAGTAAAATTAGCATTAAATAAAGTACATATTCAAGTACAAAGTTTAGCAGAAAATATTTTTAGTGAATATGAGATGTGTCATTATAAAAATTAGACAATTACCTAATAACTCAGGCAAAAACACCAATTAAAGCCTCTTTAAATGCTGATGTAAATCTAGAATTTGGGTAGCTCATTTTTTTTTAATTGAGGAGGGGGCCAGAGTAGGGTGAAGAAATAATCTTCCAAGTCCCCAATTTACATTTGGTAGCAAAATAATTTGTGCTTTAATAAAATTTTTAAAAGAAAGCAAAGTATTATTTTTCTCTCTAAATTGTTTTCACTTAAATGTTAAGATTTTCCTCTTCTAGGAAGTCAAATGAAGAGTAAATACAGCTGTTTTTCCTTTGAACATGGGAATGGCTTTTACAGTAGTTATGAGTTTGATTATATCCAGAGACAGTCTCTCCCAAGGGAAGATTTATCAACCAAGTCAGCATCAAATCCAAATATTCACAAACAGTTGTTGAAACAGTTGTTTATCAATAATATTGGGTGACATCTGCTCTGCCCCTCGCTGTGGGAGGAGAGGGAGCAGGAGATCTTAAGTCTCATCTCTTTCCTCACATACTTTGCATAGTTAGCTCCAGGGTCTCATTTATTATGCTAATCGAAAATGAACAGGGGAAGATGGAAGAACACTTTGATTATATTGGAAATGGCTGGTAGTTACTAAAGGAAGAAAATACGACATTAGGATCCTCCAGAAAAGTGAGAAAAAAAGACAAAAATAGTTTGGGTCCTGTTGGATTGGGGATGAGAAAATTTGTGAAGAGGCGAGAGAACACAGAGGGAAATTACCTTACATTCAGGAAGTTAGGAGTGGGAAAGGAGAGTTTAAACTATGTTCTATTTGCGTACATGTAACCTACTACGGCAATTTCTTGAGACACTTCGCTTTCCCTTATTTGTTTCTTGGACTATGATTTCTCTGGATGAGGCACCTGCAGAAATTCTCCTTAGGTTAAGTTTGTTTGACCAGCCTTTCACGAGAGGCTTTTGCCTCTGCCAAAGTGGTCCTGATACATTCTTTTCCCCTGTGTTATGCCTCCTGTTCTAGGCTGAATTTTATCCTCCCCAAATTCACATGTTGAATGAAGGCCTAACCCCAGTACCTCAGAAGGTGACTATATTTGGAGACAGGATATTTAAAGAGTTAATTAAGGAAAAATGAGGTCATTAGGTGGCCTGTAATCCAATACGCTTGGTGTCCTCATAAAAAGAGGAGATTAGGACACAGACATGGAGGAAACACCATGTAAGGACACTGGAAAAAGACCGCTATCCATAAGCCAACAAGAGAAAACTCCATCCTTGCTGACACCTCGATCTTGGACTTCTAGCCTTTAAATACTTGAGGAAATTAATTTTCATTGTTTAAGCCACCCATTCTGTGGTACTCCGTCGTGTCAGCTCTAGCCGACTCATACATCCCCATTATCATCTAATCTCCTTTGCTCTAACCTTTTCAGTTTTACCCTTTTCTTTCTCTTCTCTACTGCCCCAAATATCCAAGGTTCTTTGTGCCAATGCTTCTCAGTAGGTTCACACAGACTACCAGGTATCTGAACTCAGATGAAGGCCAGTTACCAAGATGATGCAGGAAGTGATGCAGGACCACCAAGTTGTCAAGAAAGGGCAGGCTGCTGGAAGGACAAGAGGCAGTGACAGTTAGTGAGTTCACTCAGGAGAATCACTTCCGGGCCAGAAGAGGAGAACAGGATATAAGTTACTTGAGAGATGGCAGAGTGTTTCAGCTCCAGATTGAGAAAAAGAGAAACAGTGTCATTAATTGAGCAACCCCTTGTGCCTGACTGCTAAATCAAATGCAGTTTGTGGTCCTTACATTTTGTGGCATTTAACCACCCTGACCGGCCTTGAGGAATAGGTATTAGTATTAGCCTCGATTTACTGACAAGGAACTAAGGTTCAGAGAGGGTGGGTATCTTGCCCAACCATTTACAGAAAAGAAGTGGTCAAACCACACATGGACCTTGTTCCATTTTCCTCCAGATTCTGGGCACATTCGCATTATACTCTACCCCAAGGTCCTAAGGCAGATGAGTCAAGGACAGTGAAATTCCTAACTAAAACAAATGAGGAACCAAGGACTTGTGCTGGGAGGCTACTCATCCAGGATAGAGAATGGAGACAGAAAAAAGGTGCAAAGAAGAAAGAGGCAGAGGAAACGCACTGAAGACCTAACTTAATCATCTAGAAATTGGTTAAGCTGACTCCCATCAAACCACTCATTCCTATCTTTCTCCTGTTCTCCACCCAAATATAGCACTTAGGTCTGATTCCACACACACGCAAACATTTCTATTTGATCCTCAGCTGTTAAATAATTCCCTTTCTTACAACGTTGGCTGTCCCACACCACCCATCTTTGCATTTAATGCGTCCTAGGAATATTCCCACTAAGAAACCACCAGCTGACCACACAGGTGCCCTCATCCATAGAACAACTTCCAACACAAATGTGTTTGTTCACCTGCTCACACCTAGTCATGTTTGAGGCATTTGATGGCAATGGCACTTTTCATCAGGCAAAATGTGCCTTCGTAAAACACAAAAATCATGGTCAATTAAGCTTTGGAATTTGCTTAAGCGCTATTAGGACCACGAGATTTCAAGAAATCCTACAGCAAACTTAGATGTTTGTTTTTATGACTAAATAAGGCAAATTCAAACAAAAGAGAGTTCAGACAAGAAATTACGGTAGATCAGAACTTCACAACATTGCCCAATTCTGAGTATTTGAGCCCTAATTATTAAATAACTATGTTTTTGCTCTGCTCCACTTCCTGTAAACAGATGTTGATTAAATACACATTTTATGTGTATGAATAGAATTTTGCAAAATGTTTATGAATTCAAAGACTTTACTAGGGACTAAAAGCCCCTGCCCTAGACACTCCACTTGTTGGGTTCATAAATCAAATGGCTCAACTGTTCCTACATCTTCCAGATGCAGCTACAAATATTTTCAGTTGGCAAAAGCAAAAATGAGATACTCGCATCCAAGTTTTTTTATACTCTTCTTTTTTTCATGGGGTGGGAATGGGCAGGGGCAAAGCAGGAATCCCCCCATCCAGGTGTTAAATGTCGTCACTAAAGCTATTGTGCACGTGAGTCGAAATTTGCTTAAAAACTAGAATTTTAGCTTCTTCTATTATAACTTCTCTCTTCTGCAACATAATTTTAAGCCATAATGATTTTAAGTTAAATTATCGAGAAGAAAGTAGCTTTCTTACAAGTTTTTTGCACATTTTAGGATTTAAGGTACGAATTTTATTTTTCATCATCACAGCTAAATTTATATAGGTGAGATATCATATCAGTGATTTTCAATAATATAACTATTGGTTATTTCAATTTTTAAAAGAATATTATTTTAAACATTATTAGCAAGGTTCTCAATGTACTATTCTCTACAAAGTACCACTGAAATTATGTTTTTATGCTTTGATGATTAAAACCTTGAGGCCATTAATAAATTTATATTTGTTGCACCAATTAGAGTTGTGAATTAATTTCATAACATTAATATTCAGTTTTAACATCATTGAAAATCTGCCTCCCACATACTAAATAACTATCATTACCAGTATGACATATATATTATATATAAGTATTTGTGTATATATATACATATTTATTATACATAAGTATTTGTATATATATATATACATATCTATTATACTAATACTTATATAGAATGTAAGTGTAACAATATACTATATATGTAAATTACACCTTTAACTATTGAATAGATTATTTCTGTTTTTGTCATTCTTTGTTTTGTTTTAACTCCTGAATAACTTCTTTCTGTTTCTATCATTCTTAGTAACAGGTTTTACACCCAAATGGGTTCTATGTCTTGATGGTATCATGTCTCACCATTCATCAAGATAACTATAGCAATTCATAGATTAACCACCGCAAGCAGAAACATGCATCTTTATGAAGAAAAGTAAATTTGACTAATTTTATCTCAAATTTCACTTTTGCTATTACCCATTTAAACCATTTTACACAACATTATTTTAATATAACTATTGGGAAAAAGTATATAATCCTTATTCTATAAAAAAATTTTTTCAGTGTTTGGAGGAATTTCCAAATTGATAAAAATAAATTCAAAGAAGGAAGAATATTTCTAGCCTAACAACTTCTAGAGACCAAAACTGACACTGTAGTTCAAGCTAAAGTATATATATTTTTTAAATAGGTTATTTTGGTTTCAGTGGTTTTCTATTGTCCTTCTATTTTCTGTGTGTGAGCCAGCATCACAGTTCTCTTTCATGTGCCTTAGCAAAAAATAAGAGACGGTCTGATTCATAAATAAAACATAGATATGGAGCTGGTATAAATTTCAGCCACATTGTTAAGAGTGCAAAAGGCAGCTATTGTATTAATCAAGGCCCCATTTTATCTGATGCAGAAAATGCCATCTAGTAGTCACTCTTAAGAAACTCAATTTGTTACTTTTTTAATCATCTCAGGTTTGTATTGAGTTGAGAACAGACTCACCTTCCCCTTTTCTCTTCTTGAGATTTGTGTTAAACCCTGGATGGTTTAAGCCAATGCCAACCCTATGGTGAAGAGAAGTGACCTACTTCTCAGTTCTCTGCTGACACTCTCTGTCCCTTGCCCATCTGACCATCACACATGTCCCCCTCAATACTGGCACCTGTGACCCATCCAATTCCCTGCGAGGTGACTCCTCCTAGTCCTCAGCTGGCTTGTTCGCCATCTGCAGTAAAATTTCCAGAGCTCATTCTTACCCACCATCCCTCCCTCCCTTCCTTATTCTTCACAACTTCCTTCTATGTCCTAATCTAGGGTAGGCAGATGCTTTCCTAGATTACTTTGGAGCTGTGTGAAACTAAGCAGGCAACTCTACCCTCTCATGTGTAAGACACACCAAGTCACAGAATAGTGTAGGGCCTTTTCAGAGAGGCTCTCTGTCTTCCTTTCTTCACCTGAAGAGTGGGAGAAAAGGCCTTTCTTTTCTCAAGATGTTGAACCTCAAAGGAAGTTCTATCACATTCCTCCATGGACTCACTGCGTAGGGCCAACGGTGGGGCGAAGGGGCCGAGGCCCTACACTGCCCTGACTTGTTCACTGCCTCCCTGAACTCTCCTCCATCCCCCGGCCCCAGCACCCATAAAGATACAGAAAAACTTGCTCAGGTTTAACTTCCTCAAAGCTTCTGTTTTTCGTGCCCAAACTCAAGTTTTCAAATACACAAAGAGAGTGTGTATCTTGGATTTTAAGAATCTCTTTCAAAACTCAAAAAAACAGTGAAGGTGGAATTCTTTAATTATTTTGGGAGTAGAGTGGGGGGAAAGGGGAGCCAAGACATATGAATTCAGTCAATGTAAGGGGAAAAAATCTGTCAATATCTCAGAATTAGTATCCTGCTATGACCATCTTCCATGATTAATAAATATAAAAAGAGAAGATTGAGTACAAGGTGTAACTTAAATATAATTAAAGCATTGAAAAATGTGAAAATTTTCTTCTCTAAGTGGCTCTTTGATTTTGTTTACTGTTCTAATCGTGACTTATGAGTATTAGTGCAGCTAAACTTTAACATCTTTATATAAATAAGATATATGTCTTGTTAGTGATTTACTCAGAAAGAAATAAAAATATTTCAGAATGTCCAAAGTAATTAAAAATTACCGGGCCAAATTTTATTTGCATAGAAAGTCTAAAAACCCTAAAAGAAACTAAATTTACATTATATATGTAGTCATCTCAGAATAGAACATGCAGATGTATTTCAATAATAAATAATATCTTTTAGTTTTCCCCGTTTTATTATAATTAACAGGGTTGTGTCTACAAATGTCACAGTCATCCATTAAATTGCTTTAAAAGTTAATTGAAAAATCCAGTCAAACCAAATATTGGGTCAAAATCAACTCATTTCAATTAATGTTAGTTCACTGAAATCTCAAATATTTAAAAATATATGTGTTTTGCTTTTATATAGAATCATGTATTTTTTAGTAAAGTATCCTGGCTTGCTATCAGTGAATAAAATAAGATTTTAGGAATGTGTTATATAATATGCCAAGTTCTAAGTCTTATCTTGTAATCTCATCTTTAGCTGCTGCCTCTTAGGGTCTTTCATTAGATGCACTGTTTTACATTTTTTAAATGGGATGGCTATGCAAAGATGACAAAAGGAATAAAGGAAAGACAGAAATTAGAAAAAAAGAAAAATATTTTTATATAGTTCCTGATACGTTGAATCATCAAAATGAATCCTTCCCATGTCTTTTGTTTTTAAAGTTTATCCCTCTCTTCTACATCTCCCCATAGGTTTCTTTCCTCATGTTTGAAAGAAGGGAAGATAGGGTTTAGGATTCCAGAAAGGACTGTTTCAAACTGTGACCACAAGCCAAAGAAAAAAGTTGCCATCAGTGTTCATCATAGTAGAATATTAAAGTGTTTACTAAAAATGTCATTGTTTATTCATAGGGTATGCTAAATGTCTCAGTGCTAAGAAATATTCCAGAGCAGATATAACTTATGATGCAATAGAAATCTTCCATGGAAAGTCTAGCTTAATTCTCATTTAAACTTGCTAAAGGAAGATAAAAATTGATCTCATAATCAAACGTTTCTTCCAAAAATGTTTTTTTAATTTTCCAAATAATTTAGCTGTTATTTTTGTTATGGATTATTGATCTTTTTATGATTTTTTTTTTACAGTAATAGCAGGGACAAGGTAGATCTTTCTGTTAGTTCTTTAAACTACATCAACAAAGATCTCTCTACTATATCTGGGCAACAAATACATGTCAATCACCCATTACAGTGACAATAAATTTTGTAGGAGGATATAACAATGTACGGGCATCAGAAACGATAAAGAAAATAAGATGCAAATGACCATTATAAGAAAGGAAACTTAATAAAAGACAATAAAAAAAATACTGAATAAAGTTTTACATGAGCTCAAAAGTGGAACACATAAATTTTGCCTGAGAGGCATCAAGATAATTTTATAATGAAGGTGCCAGTTCAGCGGGGCCTCCAGGACAGTTAAGATGTGATCAAGTGGAGAAAAGCAGGCCACTTCTAGCACAGAAAACTGAAAAGAAGGGAGAATAAATATGAAATTATTCATCTAGAAAACACAAAATGCCCTCAATCACAAAACCCTTAAATGCCAGTAAGTTCTGCAAATCCTGGGCAAGAGAAGTCTTTTTAAAAATGCAAATTAAATGTGTGAGCACCCACCATTTAAAATAAAAGCCAATAAAACATAAACCTTTTCTAAGTTTCTGGCTTAACTACCAAGCACGAGAAGCAATTAATGTTTATATTAATATGTACACAGTAAAACAGACCCGGGTCGGTAGACAATCCAACTATGAATCCTGCCATCTGTTTGCTTAGTGACTTGAGGTAAATTACTTGACTTTCTGGGTCTCACCTAGAAAACGCAGAAACTAACACCTACTTTATCATCCCAAGATTGTCGGAGACGTAAAGAAAATGGAATTCAAAAGGAAATAAGCATTTCCAAAAATGTATTACTCAGTAATAAGATTATATATAAACATATGCTATGCACCATATTGAAAAATAATGCCTACATTCTTCAGTTTTCACACACACACACACACACACACACACACACACACACACACACACACACACACACACACGATCCTTTTTCTTTTTCAAATTGATCTCTCATTAAAATGGAGTTTTATCTTCCCATCGAACATTGAAGGCCCATGACAAACATCTCCCAGCATTCTGAATTGGCCAATTTAGTCAAAGTCTCGATGCCCTCCAGAACAGTGGCCACCAGATCTCCAAACCATACGGTTAGACTTCTTATCTGGATATCAAGAATTACCTGTGTTTCTTAGTTCTTTCTTGCAGCCTTGAGGAAACAAAGGCTTCATTTCATTTCATTTTGGCCGTCATGAATTATGAATTAGAGTGCAGGATTGATGTGTGCTGTGTGGCAAGAGGGGCACATATGGAGTGCTTCCTCACCGTATCGCATTTTAGAAAATATTTTTTAAATTATCTTGGAACATAGTAGGCAGCATGAAATTATTTGAATATTGTAAAGCACTATCTAGTTGTAGGTTCTTACTACCTGAATGGTAGAATTCCTCAAAGAATAAAAATATCTTTTTTAGAGAACTAAAAAAAACAAGTATAAAATATGTATTGAGCTTTATCATAGGCTCGATAATAAAAATAAAATAATCTGATAACAAGAAGTAAAGGTGCACAGTATGGCACATACTACTCTTCATTAAACTAATGGCACGATCGTTTCTTATTAAATAATTTATGTATGATTATGGGCATTTAAAAAAGGAGTTTTCTAAACACTCGCTATTTTCTACTTTGCTTTATTTTGTATTCATGCTTTAATTATATAAATTTTTAAAGAAAAAAATAGGCCCACATCATTTGGATGGGTGCATCCCAGGTTTCACCATGTATTAACAGTGATGTTAATTTTCTGCCTCCAAACAACCACCTTTCCTAATGTCCCAAAACGACGCCATTGCAGACAAGCTCTTCATCAGCTGTACAGCTGTGACATGAGACAATGTGCAGCATAATCTGTTCTGCCACATCTGCTTGGTCTCTCACATATTTAACCGAGCTTTCATCTCTGATGTGCAGAGATAATTATTTCCAGAAGTCACTAAAGGGGCAGGCCCGTTGGAGGACATGGGTGTCAGAGATTTGCTTGACTTTCAGACAGTGAGAAAAAGTGAAAATCCCCAAGAAGAAGGATTTGTGAGATTCTACAGGAAGTATGTGTTTTGCAGTTCAGTTTTCTGTCTTAGAGGACAAGAAATCTACAAGTCAGGAAATCCCATGAGAGCAGAGGAAGCATTCAGTTTAGCAGTCACTCCAGGGATTCAAAGAGCTCTGCGGATATTCAGAGAGAGACAAGAAAGCCTGTCCTGCAACACTGGACAGCCTGGACAGATGATGAGGTTCTGGCTTGGACATGGAGCGTCACACAGCCCCATAGGAACAAGAAGAGGTGGATTTTAACAAACGAATATCAGTTGATATATTTCTGTTAACGTTAAGATCTCAATATCATTCTGCTCATCATATTATGTAATTATCGAATTTCTTTTTCCTAATTAAGCAAATAAAAATACTTCTTGGTTAATTGAAGAAGACACAAAGAAATGGAAAGATAATCTGTGTTCATGGATTGGAAAAATCAACATAATTAAACCCAAAGCAATATACAGATTTAATGCACTCTCTGTCAAAATCCCAATAGCATGTTTAAAAAAAAAAAAATAGAACAAAAAGTCATCAGATTTGTATGGAATCATAAAAGACCCTAAATAGCCAAAGCTATCCTGAGAAAAAAGAACAAGTCTGGAGTTATCACACTGCCTGACTTCAAATTATACTAAAACGTAACAATAATCAAAACAGCATCGTATTGGCAGAAAAACAGACACACAGATCAATGGAACAGAATTGAGAAGCCAGAAATAAACCCTTGTATATATTGGCAAATAATTTTTGACAAGTGAGCCAAAAACATACAATGAAGAAAAGAAAGCCTTTTCAATAAATGTTGCTGAGAAAATTGAAAAGCCACATGCAAAAGAATGAAACTAGACTATCTGTCACCATACATCAAAATTAACTCAAAATGGATCAAAGACCTAAATATAACACCTGAAACAATAAATTACATAGAAGAAAATATAGGAACTAAACTCATGGACCTTGGATTTATAGAGGATTTTATAAATTTGACCTCAAAGGCAAAGGAAGTAAAAGCAAAAATAAACGAATGAGACTATATCAAACTAAAAGTCTTTTGCACAGCAAAAAAACAAAAAACAAAAAACAAAAAAAACCATCAACAAAACAGAGAGGCAACCTTCTGAATGGGAGAAGTTATTTGTAAACAACACCTCTGATAAGGGGCTAATATCCAAAATATATTAAGAACTCATAACACTCAACAACAAAACAACTCAACAACAAAAAAACTGAACAATTTAATTTAAATATGGGCAGAGGACCTGAATAAACACTTCTCCCAAGAAGGCATGCAAACAGCCAACAGATACATGAAAAGATACTCAACTTCACTAGCTATTAGGTAAATGCAAATAAAAACCACAATGAGATACCACCTCACATCTATAAGAATGATTAACATGACGTTATTAACATGACGAGTAATAAAAAGTGTTGAAGAGGTTGTGGGGAAAAAGCAACCCTCATACACTGCTGGTGGGAATGTAAATTCGTTCAGCCACTATGGAAAACGGTATGAAAGTTCCTCAAAAAATTAAAAATAGAATTACCATATGACTCAGCAATCCTTCTACTAAAAATTTACCCTTATCCATAAAGATATGTGCATCCAGTGTTGATTGCAGCATTATTCATGGTGGCCAAGACATGGACACAACTGAAGTGTCCTTCGATAGATGATTGTATAAAGAAGATGTGGAACATATATACAATGGAATATTACTCAGCCATAGGAAAAGATGAAATACTGCCATTTGTGACAACATCGATGGATCTTGAGATAATCATGCTAAGAGAAATGACTCAGATGAAAAGGGTTGAGAACCATATGATTTCACTCACATGTGGAATATAAAACTGAAAGCAACAACTGAATAAGGAAAAAACTTGTAGAAACAATAGTTTAGTGGTACAAGAGGGAAAGGGGGATAGGTAAGGAGATGGATAAGGATAAAGGGGGTCAAATATATGGTGATGAAAGGAGATTTGACTTTGGCTGGTGAACATATCATGCAATATATGAATAATGTATTATTGAATTGTATACTTGAAATCTATATAATTATATTAACCAATGTCATCCCAATAGATTTAATTAAAAAATAGTTTTGATTCATTTAAAATTTCGCAGGTGTTTTTAATTTTGTTACTATCACATCATAACATTTAGGAACTGCCTAGTTTTTTTCTTTTCATCCATTCTAGTTGACTTGGTTGTGACAAGATGAAAAAATAATTACTAGTATTGTTTATGATAAAAAAATGAAAGATATCTTATTCAAATGAAACTGGGGAAAAAACCATAAATAGCAGAGATATACTTTACTGTTATCCTGTTAAAAAGTATATCTTGTAAAAGTTAGAACCATTCATTTTAAAGATGACGTACTTACATCAATACTTATTTTGCCATTTTCCTGATGCTAACCATTACTTTGTGAAGATTACCATTATAATAATTAATTTATTTAATAGATAATATGTCGCAAACACTGTGCCAAGAGCTTTACTCGCATTATATTTTATAGCTTTAAACTTTTTATTTTGGAAATGTTCAATAATATATAAAAATACAACAGTATAATGAACTTCTATGTATTTCCTAACTTATCCTCTACTATTACAAACTCATGGCCAATAACAAACTTATTTCTATACTTCCACCCATTTCCTCTCATCTGTACTATTTTGAAGTAAATCCTAACTTCTTTATGATTTCATCCATAAATGTTTCTGTATATAACATCTAGAAGATAAGGATATTTTAAAGCAGCATCATTTTACATAATACTCAGAAGAACATTATGAAGTTGGTCCTATTAATACCTCCATTTCTGAGATGAGAATGCCGAAGCCAAGTTTCTTGTCCAAAGTACCCTGCAGCCCACTAGAGATTCAAATACAGCTCTGTTTGAAATCAGTCAGAGCTCCTGAACATTACATTGGCTCTCTAATGTCAAATAATTTCACTCTCTAGAAATTTTCTCGATTTTTTAATATTTCAATATACTGACTGGTACTTCATGGTGACAACAAGAAGAAAGTAAAAATACTCTCACTCACTTCAAGAAATGAGAATTTTACTTAGGGCACTAGATGACATGAATTCCTAAAACCCAAGGTGGTTACAGAAATCA
>NW_006431918.1:14072034-14101522 GCF_000325575.1 Pteropus alecto | reverse complement strand
ATTATCTTAAGTTCATCAAAACTTATGACTTAAATATGCAGACTCTTGAAATTCTGGCTCTGAAGTAAGAAAAAACCTCTGGTCGTTGATACTGTGAAGGTACAGAGAGTTGCAACCAGCCCTGACACACATCCGGGCCAGGCCAGGGATCAGGCTGGCCAGGACGGACTGAAGTCCCAGGAGTTAACGCTTCAATAAAACATAACACTTCTCCCCAGCATTGTGCGTGCTCTAGTGAGGCCAAGGTGATACATAAGGTGCTGCTGGCTGGTGACAGTTTTAGTTGTTTGTTTTTAATGTTGCCATTCTACCCAGCTTTTTATGCAAATAAAATATACCATTTAAGATAATTAGTTATGCCTAAGTATTTTTTCTGAGATGAGTCACTTCTGTCACAGTTACTACTTGTAAAGCCAGCATGTAATTACTTTCATGTTCAGCTACTACGAATAATGACCACTATTACATAACGTGGGATTTCTCAGTTGAAATAGAGCTATATAATCACAGCGATTTCCATGCAAATTATCCTAGATACTAGTCTGGCCTACAGAAACTCAACCCGCAATTTATAGTTGCCAGAAGCAGGCCCTTGGAACAGTCAAGGATTCAGCAAAAAAGAGTTGTTTCCTTGAGTAAGTGATGATTGAATGTCTGAGGAGACTGAACCAAAAGAAGAGAAAATTTAAAAATTTTTGCTTGGGATTTCTGATTTAAGCTTATACCCTTGTCTACATTATATAAGATTCCTTCCCTTTGGCATATTCACACAAGTAAAAAGTAATGGTAATTTCATTATATAAGATTCCTTCCCTTTGGCACCTTCACACAAGTAAAAAATACATGGTAATTTCATTTTCCATTTGGTTCGATAGCCTACTTCTTCGTAGCATTTGAGTCCATAAACAAACACTATGCATGTACATGATGGATACATATATGGTAAGTCATAGACTTGCTGTTACAGTCTGGTAGAGAGATAAGTACTGTATGCTGATGACTATAATATATTGTATTATAAGATGTCTTTCCTATGCAATCAAAGAAAATCTAAGTAAAGTGCTATTAGGTTGGAGACAAAAGTCAAAGAAAGGACTGATATTATTCAGCTGGTATGGAATTTTAAAAGTTGTGACATTTGGGATAGATCTAAGGATCTGCTTGTTTCACTCCTGCTAAGTCTTAAGTGAGGTGTCACCTTCTCCAGGAATCTTTCCTTCGCTCTCTCTCCAAGACTCAGCTCCATTGCCATTCTTAGTATTCCCATATTTTTATTAATGTCCTACCTGGTGATTCTAAAATGATGCTGCTAAATCACAGTATCTCCTACTACATGAGTTCATTGATTATGGGAGTTGATTTGTTCACTTTTGCATCACTTTTGCAATCCTGGCACAGAGTAGGTGTTCAAAACGTTGCCAAATCAATGAATAATGCTAAGATTTA
Source organism: Pteropus alecto (assembly GCF_000325575.1). NCBI lineage: Eukaryota > Metazoa > Chordata > Mammalia > Chiroptera > Pteropodidae > Pteropus > Pteropus alecto. Next base: position 14,100,076 of record NW_006431918.1, on the reverse strand, counting down.
AACAGGACCGCACCTCAAAGGAGAGATAGTATTAGAGGTATAGACTGGTAAATCGCCAGCATAGAAATGCTGGTTGCAAAATTTAAAATGGATGAGTTCTCCAGGTTATATGGTACAGAGGAAAAAGAGAAGAACTCTTGTTGGACTTCCTTTCCAATGAGATCTAATCTTATAAATAATACATATACCTTCTACTTCCAACCTTCTGCACCCCCACCTGCACTCAGGATGTCCTTTATCCTACTTGAATTTTCTTTTTTTTCCTATTGACTTTGAAGATAATATGTATTTATTTATTTATTTATTCCACTTATTTTGCCCAGCTCCCCTTGTTAAAATATAACTTGTTAAAATTAGTGACTACTCTGTTCACTAATGCAACTTAAATTCTTAGGACATAGTAAGCACTCAATAAATATTTGTTGAATTAATGAATATCTATATTTAGGTTATTAAACAAGGAAGAAGAGAAATACCAAAAAGAGCAATTATTATATTAAAAAAACTAATTGCAAGATCAACCTATATGGCAGAAACAAAAGTAAAAAAGAATTTTAATAAGTAGTGGGTAAGTAGGAATTGAAATAGCTATGAAGTGTTTTAGGAAGAAGGAATCTTAAATGAGATTTCTGGATTTAGTAAATTCAGATCATTGATAATTACAGAACCCTTTCTATAATGATGAATGAAGAAATCAGATAGCAAAGGATGAAAATGAAGTCAATGTTGAGAGAGGAAATGGCATCTAGCAATGACCATCCTCTTGAGATATTAGTGGCAAATAGCAAAAGTAATACAAAAGAATTTCAAGGTGGTTAACAGGGATGAGAAAATTGTAAATGCTTTTAAAGCAAAAGACTAGGGACAAATGGCCATTTAGTAGGATGCAGGGGAAAAAAATGCTAAAAATGAAGAGACTAAAGATGTAAAATAATGTTGAAGGAAAACTCAAAAGAGGCAGGCAGTGATGATAACAAGAGCACAGATAAGTTGAACCTTTCTCAGTTGTCAGCCAACTTCTTCCACTAAAACGTAATAAAAAAGATAAGGCAAGTGCTATACAAACAAATTATTTAGGAGGAATGAAGAGAATAAGGAGATCATGCTGCACAGTGCAGTTTTCTGTGCATAATTGGAGTTATATCCACATACACTATGTCCGTATACACTATTCTGTCTACCCACGCATATTACCAACACTATTAATCATTATGCTGGGTTGCAGCATGATTCATTTGGCTACTTACAATCTGCATGTATGCTGAAGATGAAATACAACAAATCTGTTTGTTCAAAAGTATTTATGAGCTATCTACAATGGACTCACCTTGTTCTAGACACTGACTGGGACCACAGCAGTGAACGAAACAGCCCAAACTCCCCACTAGAGAAGAAAACAATAAACAGGATAAATAAGTCAAATATAAGATATATTAAATGATGATGTATGCTAAGAAGAAAACTAAAACAAGAAAGTGTTAAGGAGGGTACTGTCAAGAACTGTGAAGAGTCTGAGAATTTACCCTATTTTCAAGCTAACAAATTATCTGGAATAGTTTCATGATCGCTAGAAGAGGACACAAGATTCATGGGTCAAAGACAAAGGACTTCACAACAAACAGCAGCCAGAATATCAGATTGTACCATTTCTTCAAGGCGGAATTCCCGCAGGAGTGATGAGAAGAAGGCCAGATGATGCTTTATACATGCACTGGGTTATATTACAGAAGAACTCTGAGCTTAGGGAACACAAATCTTTCACACCAAACAGTGAGCCTGTCTGACCTTTCTTCCAGAGGGAACATTGCCTTTTTTATATTGGAAGTAACCATGCCTCCCTTTGCAGTATGGGACAAAACTACTATCTTCTAGGGCAGTTAGCGATACAAACATCCTTTATAAAGTTAGTCCAGAACAAAAGCCGATCAGTGGTTCATTCACAGGATGTGCAGAAACATGAGAGACACATGGAGAATGGTCTTCCAGTAATAGCAACCCCTCCTTTTACCAAATGTGTTTAATTTGTCTCATCCAGAATTTTATTACAGCTTCTACCAATAAAATGGCAAAAAGCAGGATGAGGCCAACCTTGACCCCAACCATATCAATCGGTTCCCAAGACTCAACCATATGAACAAATCCCATAAACCATCAGGGTCTACCTAAGAAAGTCAGGTGGCTTTCTCCTAAAGTTTCTTTGTTGATCTCGCTATTTTTGCCAGATACAAAGGGAAAATATAGGGTAACTCTGCCATGCATAACCTCCCTGGCAGTAAGTTGAGGCTAGCCTGAATGACTCCCAGGGCCAAGGTGGTGTCATTAATCATTTTAGCTTAAGTTAGGCACCAATTTCATACTACCTCTTCTAAGTGGACGATTACCTTGGGAACGATTCCCTAGGTAGAACTAACTCTCTGCAGGATGCACATAGTCAGTTAACCCTCCACGATACCTCCCTAGAAAGAGTAGTCTCATTTGGAGAGATCTTTACTATCATCCAAGAGCTATTTAATCTTCTGGTGATGTTTCTTTAATGCCTTGAAGGTCACTATTATCACCCTGATGATGCAACTTACCATTGGGGTTAAGAGAAGCAAGTTCGTATCATCAGGGAACAGGCTCTTACTGTGGCCAACTATACCAGTGGCCCACACAGTTCAGTCAGGATTTGTTACCAGAGTTTGTGGCCCCAAAGAAAGATATTTTAATCAGCTAGTTTTTCGAGCAGCAGACCAAACATGTAAGCCAGTGGCAACAACCCAAGGGTTATTAAAAATACAACTTCATCATCATATTTACCAGAGCAGTGAGAACAACCCTGAGTTCTGCTCATGGAACAGACTGACTATGTCTACTTTCGTTTCCACTTAGCTAGTGCTAAAACTGAATAGTTGCCCAGGCACTTAGGAGAATTCTGTGAACCCAACGCCCCATTGAGCCAGCAGCTTTGTTTTAGGTGGTAGAATGGAAGATAAAGGTCCTACCAAAAAAAATAGCTGCCATTTTTTCATATTAAAGCCAAGATCCTCCTGGGGCCAAAACAGACTCATTTTTAAATATACCATTTCCATTTGATAAGTGAGACTTATTAAGCTCTTCCTAGCTTTTTAGTCATTAAACTCGTTGACCCACCGTAAAAATGGAAATACCAGGCTAAAGAGTCACAGGCTTCCATGGGTCAGGCATTCTGTTTTGACAAGAACCCAGAGATAGGCCTGTCGAGATAATAAGTCCAAAGTAACAAAGGCCTCCTGATAGAAGCTGCCTCCCCTTGGCAAATCAGCAAAACCATCAGGCACAGAAACTTGTAGCTTAAAGTGGACATTTGGGATATGGAGCTACAAAAGTAAAACATGACTTTCAGCTTGCAGCACAGCTTGCAAAGTAACCTGTTGGCTGAACTCCATTCAAAGTACGCAGCTCTGTGGGTTGGCCAATATAAAAGACTCAATAGAGTATAGCATGGGGAATATAGTCAGTGATATGGTAATAACTATGTATGGTGCCAGATGTGTACTGGATTTACTGTGGTGATCACTTAGTATGGTATATAAATGTCTAATCACTATGTTGTATATTCGAAATTACTATATTATTGTACGTCGACTATAATTTAAAATTAAATTAAAATAAATAAATAATTCACTCAGTAGAATGTCCAAGTGGGGCACACACTCTCTCCAATACCCAGGGTCTAATAAGATCTTGGGCCTCGTTTTTGGTGGTGGTAGTGGGGGAGGTGGGGTGGAGGTGGAGCTGAAGAGATAGCAGGTTTTTTCTTGACTTCCAGAGGGACTGAGCCATGTAATCCACCCACTGAGGAACAAGAAGGATTGCTTTCCTTGGTGAGGACCTTAAATTTTGTCAAGATTTATCATAACACCACAATCTGGGCCACTGAAATTCAAGCTTCTGCGCTGCCAGCCAATAGGCCAGCATCTGGATAGTGATAGCTCTGGACATCCGTGAGTAGAGGCATTCGTGCCAAATCCTGACCCACCTAGGTGACGAACAGCAGAGGAATCCCTCCAGCACTGCTCCATATTTAGCTTTGGGTTGTGTTACAGGAGAGGAACCCTGAGCTTAGGGACCTGAACACACGACCTTTGCTCCAGAGGATGACACTATCCTTATCTTTTAAGATAAACATCTTTATCCAAATATCTTTTGGTAAATGTAAAGATTTAATCAATATTCCACATGTGTTTACCAAGAGTCTACTAAGCTAGCAATACCACAGTCATAAATATTCATTCCAAGGCTTTAAGCAAACCTGCCCTTTACTCTGGAGGTGTCACAGTCTTAATCTTTCAAGGACATCCTTGAAAAAAGAATCTGGAACCAAAAGCAGTCAGCATCTCGCTTGCACAATGTTCCAAAATGAAAGCAACTTGTAGAGAATAATGTCCCAACATGAGAAGGTTGCAATTTTAAATAAAGCAACAGAGACAGACTGCGAAGCTGAAATGAAGACCTGAAGAATATAAGATTAGAAGAAGCTTTGTGAATATGTGGAGCTGAATCATATTCTTTTATTCATACAGAAATAGTGAATAAAAGATTGCTAAAGAATACTTGACTGAAAACTGGGAAGTCTGGGTTAGAGAGCCAGCCTTGCTCCTGACCATTTTTGTAAACGAGGATGAATTCAACTGGAATTCTCATTTTCAATGTTATCTAATGTAAAGGGATCAGACAAGTGCATTATAAAGAACTTTCCACCTCTATGATTCCCTGTTGATCTACACCTGCAGAAGTTCATGGTACCTAAGAGTAAATTCTCAGATCCTCATCGTCAATAACATTCTATACTTGAGAACCTGGACTCTTGAAAATGACCCCCTTGGCTAAAATGACTGGTTCCCACCACCATCTCACCAAGGTCTGTCATCCTACACTGATTTATTATTTCTCAGAGTACTTATCTTGATCAGCAAATATATTTTATGTTTCTTACAGTTTATTTTTTTCAGTATAATATTGGCTTCATGAAATCAGGGATTTTGTCTTTTTCCCTTCCATATTCTTAGCACCCCAAATTGTTACAGATAGTAGGCACAAGATAGATACATGCTGGATGTCATTGTTTAATTATGGAAATACTTGATTTGTCAAATTTCTTACTGAGCTGCATCCCTACTTACTTAGAATCCATTTTTGTCAGATAGATTCCAAAAATAATTCCCACTTGTGATTTAAATACCATCTATTTCCTCATTTAGAGGCATTTTGCTAAAGATAATATTTTAAGTCATGTTCTAAGTAAAAGAAAAAGAGTATAAAATAAAATCAATATGACTGTGTTGTTTTCATTGCTTCAGACAAATACAAGTAATTGTTTTTAACTTGCTCACATTTTACTTCCTCTCAGGAAAACATGAGTTTATTGATTTTGATAATTAACCTGAATTAGCAGATGTCTTATCTCTTAGTTGTAGTAACAATGTTTATCATTTCTGACCTCTTCTCAGATATTCAATATATGAAATAAAACAAAATTTTTAAACTTTTCATATTTTCTTAGTATAAGGGCCAGTGAGTAGGTATTTCTTGGAATTTATGACTCAAATTTCACTACTGTGTGATTTTTTAAAAAATGCTGACTTATTCCTTTTGTTTCTTCATAACCCATAGAAGCAATTATAGACTCTTTTTTTTACTTTGATTTCAAGTATGAGAATGACATTGCTAACACTTTGAGAAAAATAATACTAAATGGTGATATGGACCTACTTATAGTGTCCCAAAAAAGAAGCTTCATTCGGGAAAGGGGTATGTAGATGAAGACACTGAAAAGAATGCCTTCCCAGATGCCCTTCCTTGGGCTTACCAAAGTAAAAAATAATAGCATGACCAACCTAACTGAATAAAATAGGCATATAAAAAGCAAAATAAAATGCTGAGCAGACGATACAGTTTGTGATCAAGAACATAAGTTCCGGAATTATATAACTTGGATCCAGTTTTGACACCAACTCGAGATCCTAGATGAGTTATTTAATTGTTAAAAGCTTTAGTTTCTCCATATATAAAAATTGTGTCAATAGTAGTACCAACCGATTGGACTGCTGGGAAGGCTAAAAAGAGAGAACATTAGAACATTATCACAGTGTCTGGCAGATAGAAAATTCTCACTAAAATTTTTGCTGTTATTATCATTTTAAACTTTAATTGGCCAAACATTTTTATCAAAATATCTTCTGGTAAATTTATAAGTCTTTAATCAATATTCCACATGTGTTTGTTTACCAAGACTCTCCTGAAGCAGTAATATCACAGTCATAAATATTCATTCTGTTACTGATACAGAAACAGAGCCCTCAGGCAAAAGCAAATGGGCTAACACTTTGTTGAAAAGTGCAATCCAGAAATGTAGGCATGAGAGAAAAGCTGAAGGAGATCAAATACAAGTAATGTTGGACACAGCTTCGTGATGAGCTGATTACTTATTTTTACAAGATATAGATCTCTATATTTATGAAGCTACTGAGTCTCTAAACAATCTTTTAATGATAGAAGAAGAGAGTAGAATTTATCTACCAGCTCTCCCATTGTTCAAAATTTGTCCCAAGGTCATTGACACTTATGGGTTGCATCTACATGGGCTCCCAATGTATGCCTTGGTATTTTGCTTCTCAGTAACGGAGAAGCCACAGGGCAGAGCAAGAGGTACTCAGCGAGGAGGGTTAGCTGATGCTTTAGAAGCATGCCCATGACCAACATGAGGAAATAAGGAGCAGCTGCCACAGTGAGCTCATTCATTTATAGAAGGGACACTTCCTGTCAGAGAGCCAGACTAGTACATGGATTTGGAGTGGTGCATAAGCTGCTTCTCATATACATGTTAGCTAAAGGAGCTCAGAGTTAAGGGAAATATGAATCAGAATTCCTATATGAATCAAATCTCTTTATCTTCTAAATTAGCTGAGACTGGGGTTTATAGCAAGTTTCTCTGAATATCTAAAGCACTCACAAATGGATTCTATTTGAGCATCTCCATTAAACTCCAAGAAATCTACTATTGTAATTGATCTTCAATCTTTTGAAATATTTTATTCTCTGGCATGTGAATGAACAAAATAACAAAAGTCAAATGCAAAAATAATTAGCTGTAACAATTTCTAAAGTGCAGTTAGGAAACATGCCATACATGAAGAGAAAAACTGTGTCAATTATTGTTTTCAAAAACTATGCTAAAAATTCCTTATATTGAATAATATTTAGACAAAAGGATCTTTAGGGCTTCTGTACAAATTAATATTTGACATATATTTTACTGAGATACCATGATTTCAAGATGCATCCAGAGCTATTTTGGGGTATCTCGAAAAAACTGAAAAAAATTTACTTTATCTCAAAGAAAATGTAAAATAATGGACAAACTTTTGATGTGTATTCTGGTTTAATATGCATAGAAAGAAAAGTTGGGGGGAGAAAAACAGGAAAATTTTAAAAAGATGACACTTAGTCTACAGGAGTTCTGCTTAAGTCTGTCAGATCAGCTTCAACCAAAGGTAGATAAATTGTATCTCACTATAGTGAGATAATTTGATCATGAAAAGGACAACAATAACATCGGTTTTATAAATTAAAGAGAGTGATAGACTAGATACTTTGAAATAGTCCTCTATTATATGCTAGAAAAACTGGACAAAACATCTGCTTTTAAGGAATGGGAGAGCTAACATTTTACTGGAGAGTTACTACTGGTTCAGGGTCTTGAGGTACCAAAGAGAACCAGAAAACTCATCCTAGCTCTGTAACCACTTTTCACCTTTCTTTTTTCTTAATTTGAGAGAGGAAGTGTGAGAGAGTAAGTGAGGCTTTTGATGGAGAGAACAGAAACAATCCAGAGCCTGCCAAAGGGAGTTCCCAGTTGACGCTCCATACTTTTAGCTGGAACTGTGAAGGAATGTACCTTCAGACGATAAGAGTGAAGGATAAGGATAAGGGTGAAGCGTAGGGTACAGCACTTGCAGGAACTACAGCTTAAAATCATGTCAATACATGAAATTGGACTAAGATGATCCCTCCTTGCTAGTGCTCCCAGATGCCTGGTAGAGGGGAAAGTAAATCCTCTCTAGAAATTATAAAATTATCCTCTTATCCAGAATATTATAAAAAGCATCTATAAACACATTGTTGAGGGTTGAGTGGAGGGGAGAGAAGTAGGCCCAGAAAAGCAACATTGCTAAAAAATAGCAAAAGTGAATAATAAAAACAGAGCTACAGAAACTCCAAATTTGGAGTTGTTTATTCTGTTCAAAGACATAAAAGATAAAGCTTCAGATTTTAGCAGAGAACTAAAATCAATTTTTTAAAATAGAAATTCCCAAACAACTACTAAAAAACAATTACCAAAGTTAAAATCTCAACAAATGGGTTTTATAGTAAATTAAAGATAATGGAAGAGAGAATTAGTGAACTGAGATATAGGTCAGAAGAAAATTTTCAGAATGAAGCATAAAGAAACTAAAGAATAAAAAATACGGAAAAGAAAATAAGAATTATAAAAGGCTATAGTATAAAAGCCTAACATAATTATAATGGAAATCCCAGAAGAACAGAAAGAGATGGAAGAGCAGTTATAGTTAAAGAGAAAATGGCTGAGAATGTCCCCAAACTGATGGAATCAAGCCACATATTCAAGAAGCCATATAAAGCACAAGTAGAAAAAACTAAGAAGAAATTAATACCTTACTCAGATCATGGTAAAACTGATGTTAAAAATTACACTGAAAACCAATCCAAAAAGAAAAATCTTGAAAGCAATTGAAGAAAAAAGAACAGATTACCTTAAAAGAGCAACAATTAGACTGATGGCCGACTGCTCAACAGAAACAGCCTACGCAAAAAAAAAAAAAAAAGCAATATTGCCTCTCCTACCGGCTTCGATGTGGCTCCTTCTTTATATTATCAGACGTATATGTTATAATCAGCTGGCCTTCAGGTGATTCTCCAAAAAAAAAGAACAAAGTGATACTATATTTAAAGTATTTAGATAAAATAACAATCTAAATTCAAATTATATGCTTCGCGAAAATATCCTCCAAAAATAAAGACTATTAAGGCTTTTTCAGACAAACAAAAACGGAAAATTTCATCTTCAGCAAAGTTACATTTAGAATCTTTCAGGCTGAGTAAAATTTATCCCTGGGGGAAACGCAGAAGTCCAAGAAGAAATAAAGAATAAAAAACATGATAACTGCTTGGATAAATCTAAATGAATTAAGTATCTGTGGTAAATGTCATTGTGATGTCATTTTCCAAGGACTAAAACACAAAGGTATACACCAATTTCAAACGTGCCTCCAAGCTAGCACACCACAATCACAAGTTCAGCTCTCTCGCTTTATAGCCCTGCTGTCTAATATGGCAGGCACTAGCCACATGTGGCTATTGAACACTTGACATATGGTTAGTCTGAATGTAGATTATGCTATAAATATCAAATACACACTGGATTTAGAGAACTTAATTTCTAAAAAATACAGAAGTATCTCATTGATATTTTATATTAACTAAATATTGGGATAATATGTACATATTGGGATAATATGTATATATTGGGATAATATGTATATATTGGGTTAAGTAAAATGTTATTAGTGTTTCTTTTTACTGTTCTAATGTGGCTATTAAACCCCTACGAATTTCGAAATGACATATACGGCTTTTATTCTATTTTTACTAGGCAGTGCTACCTTAGAGAATGAATTTTATTACCTCAGAATAGAAATTTCCATATTTATATCCACTCTGAAAGCATTGTATTGAGTTTATTAATAGCGGAGACAGTAATCATTCATGAACACTATCTTCTCCTGAGATAAAGTAATTTCTTAAATTTATTTATCACTTTACGCGCGATTCCTTTACAGACTAGATCTACTTGTAATGATATAATTGGATGTAAAAATACAGATTTGCAATTGTAGCCACAGCCTAGGCACTTCACACGTTCTCGTTCTCGTCACTGACTCATCCTGCCTTGTAAGGGATAATCGTGTCGACACTAGTGGAAGCTCGTCGCCTTTGAAATTATAAAATATTTAATTACCGAAAGGAAAACAATTATGTCTTAGAGATAGGTCATGTTTGTTATTTATTACAGAATCTTGGCAAACATTTCCAGGTTTGACTTGTGACTAGCACTGCGAATGGCACATGGGCAATGCAATGAGACATGAAGCCCAGCCAGCAAATATGAATGTGAATGTCCACACACCATCATACATGATGATGCAGTAGAGAACAGAGAGAAGCTAGGCAGAAAGCGTTATGTGCATATATGTAGGTGTTTGTATATTATGTATATGCATAATTCTCTCCTGTTGAGTTCGAAAGAACTTTTACTGTGTTCTTCCCCCAGACTGCTCAGGAACCAAGTATTTGGAAAGCAAAATTTGTTCCATGATACTATGTTATATCTTCATTCCAGGTTCTGTTCCCTTGGCAGTGAGCGTGGACCTGAAACAAGAAATGTTGCTATAGAATTTTACCGATTGTTTGCGGGAACAAACTAGTTCTACACTTCTTTCTGTTCGTACCAAACATGAAGCCAGGAATATAATCAAATGGGCACATTGCCATCTGAATCTGGTACAGGAAGAAGTTGAAAGGAGATAAATCATTGAGAAAATATTTTCATCTGTTCATATATTAACCTCTTGAAGTATCCCAATTTCTTCAAACTATAAGTCCTAATATCTATATTTCCACTTGGTGTATTAAGGTCACATATAACCTGACTCATGCCAGCCAATACGACCTCATCTCACATTACTCTCACTCATACCCTTCGCACTCCAGAAAGACCAACTTTCTTATACTTTCCTGACCACGCCATTTCCTTTCGCACTTACTTTTCTTCCCAAATGCTTTTCCTTCTTTCTGAGTGTTCTTCCTCACTTCCTCTGGTTACTTAAATCTATTTATTCTTCATAACTAAGCTCAAATTTCACATAGTCAGTGAACCTTCACTTCATAAAAATGATTTTGAAATCTACTTTAAAACATTTTTTAGGTGAGTCTGTGGAAACATGAGAAAATAAGAATGTAAGTTAATTAGAATAATTTCAAGGATTTTATTAATCATTCAAATAATGAGCTCGTGTTAAACTTTGACTATACACATGTATTATATATATGAATACATACATACTTTCATAATTTTTCTCTGAGGATGAGGAATTCTATATACACAGATATACATAAATATAGGCACATACAATATTTATGTTAACCAAAAAAATTTCGCCACTATCTTTGTTAATGTTTGGGAAACAAAATCATTTTTAATAGTAACTAGAGACATATTTGCTGTTATTTTGTTGTTAGAAAATTGCCTCACTGAAATGACTAAAAATGTTAGCTTACAATAAACAAAATAAACTACACAATATGCAAAGGGATACCAAATTAAAATTTCAACTTCAGTCATGACAACAAAAACATGTTTCTCTTCAAATTTAATTTCCATAAGAAACTATTCTAAATTAAAACCTTTCAGAGCAGTGTCCTTCCATTTTTTGCATTTTTACTACCTAGAGATCAAACAGTTTGACACAGCAAAAATTCTGGTGAGTTAGGAAGAAATGCTGATTGGTTTGTTGGCTGGTGGCCGGGGGAATGTTATGACCGAGTAATTATGTGTTCTGGACAGATGCATTAACCAGGCTTGGGGCTGGAGCCACTGGATATTATTTTAGTCATAAGGCTAGAGGAACTGAATCATTTTCAAAGCATTGGCTGGCTGACATTGCCTTACTGATGCCTGTTCCAATGACTCTTTGGCAGTAACTTCCAACGCTGCACTTATGACATGGTAAACAAAAACTACATTAAAGGTTTGCTTTTTAATCATGAAGGAGTTCAACATTTCCACTAGGCTCTCTTGCTATTCATCAAGTCACATTGAAGCCTATTGCGGATTTTCACAGTCCTGTCTTCTGACGGAAGAATTGTAGCAATGTAACAGGCAGAAAAACTTAGCCTTTTTACAGCAATAAAAAGGCACATGGTCAAAATTCAAAATGATAATACATTTTCACAATTGTTTTTAACTATTAAATAAACAAATTGAAAATGTCTTTTACTTTTTGACCAACAATTTCTTTCAATTCATAAGATGTCATTCTATATAAAGTATTTGTTTAAGGATCAGAAAAATACACATAATAATAAAATAATACAGTCAATTTGATGGCTTTTGGCTTCTGGGGAAAAAAAAGTCCCATAATAATCAATTGGTTAGTTTCAGGTAACTTTTCCTTTTGTGCCTTTTAAATTTGAAGTTTTACTCTGATGTCAAGTTCTAATTATAAACCTAATGATAATTAGAACCATGCTTAGTTACTGTACATATTTTTATGCATAGTATGATTTAAAATAGAAGTATCTTCACTTCTCTTAATGTTTTCAAATTATGAGGGCATAGCGACATTTCTCTCAAATGTATATTACTGAATGAAATGCAAAACAATAAGTTTCAGGACATTTGGAAGACTCGAAGAGTTTTTGCATATTAGCAAATGATCGATTTTGATAGACAGCAAGGTATGTGATACATGGATGAATGAATAGATAGATATAGATGATAGCTGTAAAGATAGGAACATTTCATTGTCGTTTAGTTTTAGAATACAATGACTACAAACTTTAAAACTATTAAGCAGAAGTATTGGAAGATAGTCTCCAGAATCAGATGTTCTTAAAAACATTTTTTGAAGATTCATCTTTTGGTTCACTTTCCTAATATTACTGTAATTTCTTTTTTCTCTTGATTACTCAGAAAGCATACATCAGGAGAAAATGAGAAACCACTTTTGTTGATGGAAGCCTTTTGTCTTTAATTATAAAAAACCCTCAGAAATAAGTCCATCAGAGTAATTACAGTAACAATGTGTATGTTATAACTAAATTATGTGTCCCAGATAACTGCATCTAAAATTTTTAAGGAAAATACTTCATAAGATAATTATAAATTGGTAATAAAATATATTAATGTGATCATTAAAATCATTGTAATCATCTTATTATTTGTATTAACAAAGTTCCCTATTTAAAATGTTGTTTGTTGTAAACGTCCTTATCAAGGAAATGCTGGTCTCTTGTGCTAAAGAATTATCAAAAGTCTGGAAGCCTCAGTTAATTGGAAAGTATTTAATGAACTTGTTAAGAAAATTTAGAAAAACTTCCTTCTAAACCATCAAGCAGTTCCAAAAACAGAATATAAACTGACACTTTATTTAATACTCAGAAAGAATTTACTAAGAGAAAACCTTAAAACATATATGGGAAGCAAAAGCTTTAAAAATAAAGCCAAAACGATAAAAATGATGAAAAATGTCTTTCCTAGAAAATGGCGAACGCAGAAATAGAAAGGAGAAAGTTGGGTTGGTGAAGAAGGAGACAGAGCAAAAATCTCCAGTAGAATTGTCTTAGGTCGATTGTATAACGTTTTGAGAAATAATTGTTTATAATTCCAAAATACTGGATATATTAAAATTTACAATGTTAAGAATTGTTAATAAATATAAGTAGATTACTATATCGAAATATATTATGAAATATTATAATTATAATGAAACATTTTAGTCCATTCGAATTTAGCACATAATCGTTATAATTAACAAAAAAGCTTTTACAGAGAAAGAACATGTGCTATATATATCCCGACTGTAGAAACCTCTCATTTTAAAGTTTCTATTCCTTCCTTTGCACTAGGGATTCAATCATGTTCACAAAATAAAGGGTTTTCTTTTACTATTTTAATTACTTTAATAAATTTATTTTCTTCTGAATTGTTACTAATTTCACTAATAACGTTATTAGTGAAATTAATAACAATCATTGGATAAATGAGAGGAATATAAATCTGCTGTTTTATCATATGTGGTACATTCAATCTCTTTCTGAAAAGCAAGAAATCAAAGCAGATTTGATTTCAGGTTGTAAAATTTAAAAATTTTGGTTCAGCTTGTAAAATTTAAATATTTAATGCAACATCTGCCACATAACAGATATTTATAAAATATCATGAATAAATAAATTTGATCTTATCCAGTCGATTTTTTGGGTGTACAAAGACTAGTATTCAGTATTTGTTTTCTCGCTCTACTCTCATCCACTGTGTTTGTTCAGTATATATGTTGGACGTATACATCAGTTATAATAATTCTCTGCTTAAATGTAAGAAATTCTGGGATCCAATCTTTCAAAAGCTTTTTTCAAAAGTTTTCATAAGATTGTTTTGATTTTTAAAAACTCTATTCAATCAGATGTTCACCTTGCTGAAGTACTAAAAAAAAAAAAGGCAAAGAAACTTTGAAAAAAAAAGTCTTTGAACAAGCCAAGTATAAAATATGGTGAAAATGTTGAAAGGTATTTTATTACCGTAAGCTGTAGTAAATGTGAATTTAGCATAGAGTGACCTAAATTAAATACAGAAACTTATATAATATTTTCTCTTATGGACCCAGTGAAAATACAATTTTTAAGCAGGCTTGAAAAGAGAATCAAACAAAAGAATGCATGTTAATGTGAAATGATCCTCCACTAATGATTTTCTTTAAAAAAAAAAAAAACTTTCTATAAAGTCTAAACAAGGCAGAAAAGACACACAGACACACATCTGTCATATGTTTGCTGCTTTATAGTTACTGCTTTAAGAAAGGATGTGAGTTATGAAGTGAGTCCTTTTGTAAACATTCTAATAAAGTCTGGATAAGATATACAAGGCATCAGAACCCTTCAAGCTGCTGTTCTCTAAATAATACTAAGAACTATACAGAAGTCTCCAACTTCCATGTATAAGTTGTTACACCAACTCAAAACTCTAGGCTTCATCTTTTATTTTTCTTTTTTTGCTTCATTGTTTTTAAAACCCTTTTAAGAAAACCTGTGTTATTATTCCACTTTATAGAGAGGTGAGAACATAGCAATGAAAAATCTATAATTTATAAGATACTCATGCTTTTTGGAGAAAGGTGTCGGTATGTTTGATTTCTGGGCGCTAATTCTTTTTTTTTTTTTCCTCTTAAAACCTCAAATCCTTAGCTCTATGAGGGTACCAAAGATGACATGAACATGAGCACGTTATAGGCATTCATTCTTGAAAAAAAAAAAGATTGGTAAAGGAGACACAAAAGCCAATTAACCTCTGCCTACTTCATTAACTGTAGTCTTTAAAAACTAAAATGAAAAGACAAAGATTTTAAAAGTGTAGAACAAGCAACAGAATATCTCCTTTTGTTCTCTCTTTTCTTTTCTAATAAATATTTTTGAATCAAATAATTTCGATCCTTTGGATTAATTTCCACAAAGACTGTTTAAAAAACAAATTCCTTCCTGTCTTTAGGCTGTAGTATTTTATTGCTAGTTCAACCCAATTTTCACTAACTCTAATGACTTTTTAAAAGCTTATTTTTATTATTTAATTCTAATCTATAACCGACCACTGAAAACACGATAAAATGATAAAAACCTTTTCCACTAGTTAAAGAAAAAATATTCTTCTTGGTTTCTAAAAGTACTTAAAGAGAAAGAAATGTTAAATCAAGAGAAAATCTGAAGCTCAAGTAAAAAACAGAGACATTAGTAAAATTAAGGTATTATCAAAGTATTGACTGTTAACAAGCTTTAACTGTTTCATGACTATTTACAGTGTTACTAGTTGAAAGCAACAAAGAAATATAAACATAATGACAAAAAACGAAAACCCAAAACTAACACTACAGATTACGTATATTGGCTCGTGTAGAATGTGGAATTCTAATCAACTTCCTAAGACACCTTAATTACTATTTACTGTTATTTCATAAGGATTTATATTCATTAAACTTACTGTTAAATTTAGTCTGTGACTCTCTCACATCATGAATTTACTTCTATTTTCTACAATAGGAATTACTTATGGACAAGAATAGCTACTGCGAGATTAGATGTTAGAAAAGTATAGAGAGCAAAGAATTTGAGATCACAGAAGTTATAAGAATATTTTAATTCTTACTTGCCTTTCTGTTAACAACACCCAGCAACTCTGGGACCCTCGCCCTCTTTTAACTATTGCTATATATATTTATGCATGCATGACAACAAAATATGTTTCAATAAAAATATATTTGAACTAGCAAAGCAAAATTGCTTTAAGCTTTTGATCTGTCTCATAGCTTCCATCTCTGAAAGTCTTTCCTTCTCAACAGTTACATTCAAAAAGTCAAAGATATACAGCTGATGATTCAAGCTGAATGACACGACGATAAACTATGGTTTCTCCTGAAGATAAAATACATCATAAATCGGTGCAACACTTACCTCATTTTAAATATTACTGTCTCCTTTTATCAGGTAACACTATATGACCTCCCCTTACCTCCCCTCTTCCCATATTTTACATGGGATTTTAATTCTATACAATGATCACAACCAGAATTTTTTTAAATTAAAATAGGATATATGGCTTTAAAGGCTTAGGTTATCTGATAGATTTAATTAAAAAAAATAACGAGGACAGACTGACTTCTGATGCCCTGTAAAATATAGCAATGACGGAATTATATCAATTTTTTAATTGCAATAGCTCTTTATACTTAGTTGCAATTTATCACAAAATAAAATGATAGGCAGCACGGTTTAATAAAATGGAAATGCATTCACAGCTAAATGGCAAAGAGATATTTTTTGCAGGGAGTACATGACAACATAATATGTAGTTTTTTCTCATTAAAATATCTGTTTATGAATTACAGTGGCCCTATCAACACTGCGTTTCCAGTGAACTGCTTGATTTATACGGTCAAGCCTCTGGATACTCAGATCTGGATTACACTCCCCCAACTATTAAGTGAGTTAAATGTACTGGTGTAAATCCTGATCATCATCTGCACAGCTTTGGCTTTGTACCCTTTGTCCTCCCAGGCCCGGGGAGAGGCCGGCTCTCTTCCTTGGCTGGTGTAAGCAGGAAGAGACCTCCGGAGTCAGGGGCAGCAGCCGTGCGGGAGACGCCCACGGGCCGCAGACGGCCTGGGAACCCGGCCTCCTCTGCCCTTGTCCTTCTCTGGACACTGCGAAGCCCGTGTAGATACGTCAGTCTAGTCTATCACCAGGGAACATCAGTCGCGAAGGCTTTTTCCTATTTTCCAAGTGCTTGTATCTGAAACGGGCTGGGAATAGAAATCTATGGACTCAGTCCCCTGACTAACGCCCCAAATTACGCCCCATCTTCGGAGTTCTTCTTCCAAAAGATCTCAGACCGAAGCCACTTGATGAACTCTTAACCATACCTTTTCATCAGAAGGTCTGTGGACGCTGTAATCTGATGATTCTATCACGCACGTTTAAGGAGATTCCCAAACCAGCTGAAAATCTGTACTCAGTCATTTGTTTTTTAAATGATTTTCTTTTTTTAGCCACACAAGGACTGTTTACTATGTGAGAGCTTTACATACATATAAGCAAATAATACGTCTTATTTTCATATAATATGAAAAAGAAGTCAAATCCCTATGATACGATCCTACTGACTTTAAAGGTTTCCACTTAGGGCATTCTTTGTGATGGTTTTCGAATTATGATGATAGATTGGTGTTGATGTATAACAAACTCGTTCACCACCCCAGGCTCTGTAGAACCAGGCCATGCATTAGCCCCACCACCGCCTACTCTATGAAACAGAAGGGAGCAAATTAGTCTCAACATACTCACCCAATGGCTGTTCCCAGCCCATAGATCTGAAGCTCCAACTTTATCCTGAGGCCTGATTACTGCCAGCTTTCTTCCTTCCAAACTAAACAGCATTATCTCTATCCTATAGTTTTCTCTTCTTCCTTCTTGCCTCACAAAATCGATGTCCTTCTCTTCCACAAGTAAACCTCCCTGTGTGTGCTTAATTCCACCTCCTCTCGCCTCCTCTAGCACTTCGCCTCATCAATTACCTGCTCTGGTCCTAGCTGCAGACTCCTTAAAATATGTCTTCAAAGACACACAGATCCAGTTGGGGAAAAAAAATTACTTCATGTGTCCCTACCATATTTTTGCAGCTATTTTTCTATTTTTATCCTTCTTTTCCTTGCTATAAACTTCCCAAACACTCCTTCAATGCCACACAATTCACACATCATTAATTACCTGTTTCATGTCTATCTTCTCAAGAGAGCTATAAACTCCATAAAGAGATTAAGTTGTCTTGTTCCAAGCTATATCCTCAATGCCTAATACAGTATCTGGCACATAGTCAGCATTCAAAAAAATGTTGATTATATTGGATTATTTCATTTTTATAAGTGCTTCTTCTTTTTTTCTTACCACTGCCCATAACTTTTGAAAATCCGGTTTCCACCCTCCATTCTCATGAAAATGTACGCTCATCAAAAAGATATATGGTTTATACTTTCTCAGCAATTACTTACAAATCAATAAATAAAATAACATTTTTCTCAGCTTTCACTCTTTTTGACCCTTAAGAATCTGATGCTGATAAGGACACTTTTGGGGGGCGGGGGGGCCCTCCAGCCAACTGATTCTCCTCACAGTCCAGTCACTGAGAATATTTTTTATTCTCATTCCTCTAAACTTTACCAATCAACCCCAACACCTACACCTAACCTCTTTGCCTGGAATGTTGTATTAGACGCCAGTCTCTTCCATCACAATCCACAATGAACATCATTAGGAGGCTAATTTCCCCTGTTCAAAAATTTACAAAGCTTCTCACTGCTTGTATTATTAAATCTTAATTCCTTGTCTTGGCATTCAAGGCCCTTTGTATCTGTACCTTAATCTCGCTGGCCTTACCTCCCAAATTACTTATAGTCAGCCCGATCTACTTACTAAGACCACAAATGTCTTATAGTTTCTTCCTTGGGACTTTTGCTTAACATCAGGCTTCCCTTTCTTTTCAGTCTATCCAAAAATTATCCATCTTTTAATATTCACTCCAGCTTAGTGTTTCTCCATTAAGGCCCAATAAAGAATTCCAAGTATAATGCTGTCCATTTGAACCATTATTTTGGAAACAAACCACGTACTTAATTATTTCATTTTTTTAGTTTAAAATAGCTTTGTAATACATTCTCAGTGTTCAAAATTCAAGAGGCGCAAAAGTAGATACAAAAATATATCTCTCTCCCAACTCCAACTACGTTCCTTCTTGGAAGTGGTCAGTGTTATCCGCTTCTCATGTATCCTTTTAGAGATATTTTATTAGAAGCAGATAAAATGTATTGCTTTTTAATGCATTTAGCATTTTTATCAAATAAATATGTGTCTGTCTTCTTTATAGCTATTTAACTATGTATCTTCTCATTTATGGAGACTGTGTGCATTGGCTTCTTTATAGAAAGGTCTGTTGCAAATATTCCTTGATTGCGTAACCTTTTTTCTTTCAAATTTGAAATAGACTATTCAATGGTAAGACTGGATCTCCACCACCTTCCTCCTCAATTAAGAAGGATAAAAAAGTAAGCAATAGGTTTTTTCAAACACTTTCTCTCCCATACACAGCCATTAAAGGAAAATTAAAGCATGACTAATCACACATGCAGATGTGCATTGTTTTGCTGCGATAGCTTAATGTGTTCCAGATACAAGCACATATTACCATATTTTCTTTGGTTCTGATACACATTCTGATATAAAGATTAACAGAATTACTGATTTGCAATGGATGATTCTGTTTCATTTTAGAAATTTCCCATTTCTACAGCATTCCAAGTTTGCTGAATGTATGTTTGCACTGAAATTTTTGTTTCATAGTTATGTCCATGTCCATTTCACCTTGCACACATTAGAAATGACATGAGAGCCCACCCACCTTGTTACTGTTTCCTAAATGCTCTACAGTTTCCTATAATTATTTTAAATGTATATAGCAAACTGTGAAATGATAAAGCCCCGAAATATTTTTTTATTTAAAGTTATAAAATAAGATCTGGGAATCAAGCATTGGAATCGAAGCCAGCTTCATTCACAGGTAAACATTGGACCTAGCAGTCCTAACTTAAAACATTACCCAGTACATAGTAAAATACATGTTTGTAATCAAATGGTTTCTTTGGTCTTAAGAGAGCCAAAGCCAATAAGTTAGAAATCCACAAAATCCATTAGGTAAAGAGTCTTTAACTATCAAATTGGCTGTTTTTAATGGATCTAACTTACTGGATAGGCACCGGATATTCCCTTAACTTTATACTATGAAAACAGAACTCTAACCCATGCATGACCCTTGAATTAGGATATTTTTTTTCTCATTAATCTTGTATTAAAATCAATGCACAGAGATTAAATATTAATTGTAAAGGGCCAACTTTTTTTTAGGAAAAGTATTTTAAACAAATAAATTAACTTCTAGTTTCAAAAAGTTAATCTAGATTATTTTTATCTATACCAGCACTGATACTTTTAAAAGTTAGAATTAAAAAAAAAAAACTCGATGGAAAATACTAGTATTTTAGGTTGAAATCACCAGAATTGTAACATAGTTCTGGTTTATGCTATTTTTCTTAATGGCATATTTCCTTCTCAGCTAAACACACTCACAAACAATATTTTTGCAAGTTTACTTTTGTTCCTAAGGTTATTTCACCTAGAAGAGTCTCATAAATATAAAAGCCATAGTAAATTACAAAATATTCACATGTGAGAGAGAATAGGTAGGATTCCATAATTCTGATTCATTGCAAAGACTGGATTTATTTTTTTATCTTCAGTTTTGATCGATTTTGTTTGGGGTTTTATTTCAGATCTTGGGTATGTATTATCATCAGTGATTTGAATATTTACCAGCTTAGAAATCAAGTAACATTTGATAATTAAACATATCGCTCAAGTGATGTTAAGACACTATTAAGGCAGGTTGGAAGCACTTAGTTTTGATCAGTATGATATACAGCTAGGGAAATAAGTGTACCCAAATAATTATGCTGTCTTTGAAAGAGCTGCCTATTTATAAGTAGAATAGCCAATGAGATTGAGGTAGTAGTTGTCAAATTTACAGGAAGTAATTAAAGGAGCAGAGATTCTCTCCTTTTACTGGCTGTCTCTGGATTACATAGAGATTATGAAGAGAGACAAGAAAAATGACAGAGCAGCCTGAACAGCCCATCAACCTTTCTACTGAGAAAATTGTTTTTCTTCATGGATAAACTTTCCAGTTAACAAACACTTATTGTTTTTATTTTATACTGTATCGATTGTGATTTTGCACACAAAAATATCTGATTTCTACATTTTAACAAAAACATAGGGATGCTTATTCCCCAAGAGACTTGTTCCTTGTTTCACCAGCATTTTGTAATCCTCTCCATCTTCGATCCCTTTGGTTTGCTGCCATCTGGCATTGTGCCTTTGACTTTATGAATAAGGTCCCCAATTGATTCTGCAGCTGTTATAAGTGCAGTCTGACCTGTTGCAAATGGGGATAACAGAAAAAAAAAATCTCCACGACTTTCACAACATTTCATTCCTGTGGCTCTCTTCCCAGACCTCGTGTTGTGACCATCTAGTGTACATGCCTCAACACAGATGGTGACATTACTAGCCCCTTGATTCAAGGAAGATATAAAAGTGAACCCTTTCCAGTAATCATTGTTTATCTATCTACTACCTCTATTCACATTGCATACATGTATGATTGTTCTCATTCATGGTCACGATGAAGCTCCTAATTATATAATTTTTTTCTCCTTGCAACCAGTTGTTTCTTACACCCACAATGGTATCTATACCTAGCATATTGACCTCATGCAAAATCATAATTCTCAAATGGTACTCCGAAGAGCCCGGGGGGAAGAAGTCAAAGTGATGAGGATAGTTCGCTGCTACTGGCCTAGTTCTCCGGCTTTAAGTCCATCACCCTCCTTTCAACCAGGGCAGTTCTTTTTAAATTCATGTTTTTACTTTAGGCTTCCAGGTAAAATTCCACTTGAAATACAGGTTACGTTACTAATTTTGAAGATAACTGAATCCACTCACTACTAGAGGGGACTCCAAGCCAGGGCAGCCCACAGATAGAGAAGGTATTATGATGACTGGAAGGACCTTTATTGGCAACCTCCTCCAAAATATCTGCACTTGTGACAAAGCTGCCTAGGATTTCCGCTTCCAATCTCACCTCTTTAGAAGGCATTGAAAACATCAACTTTAAGGGAACTATAATAGATCAGACAGGAGAACACATTAAGCCATCCATTAGCACTTCCATATGAATAAGTTTCTCTACTAACTCTTGGGCCTGGAGAATACCCTGTAAGTTTTGGTGGTGGAGGAGACAGAGAAATGAAAGGTCACCACTTCAAGAAACTGTATGTTATTCTGTCGTTGGGGATTGGAGAGGACAAGAAGAAAAGATATGGAATCCTGAGCAGTAGAGGGCTATGATAAGAAACCTAGGCTCTGAAAGTCAAACCTTGAGAGTGAAGGGCTCGTGCCTAGTAAAGGGTGGGGGACAGTTCTCATCTGACCCTCCCCTTGGTCAGCAGAGCTCCTACCTCCAAATCAACAGAGATTTCCTTTTCTTATGTGAGTACTTTATTCTTCTGATCATGTCAACTATAAATATTTTTGTTTTAATTGTGTTTTAGTCTAAAAGGCCTCTGTTGTCACAGATACCAATAATAATGCTTAATATATACTCATCCTGAGTTTTATCTCTTTCATCATACATGTTCATTCCTTCCCAAATTCAAGCAAGAAAGCTCTCAAATCTATGCACAAAATTTGTTATACACACTGATGTCTAGTGCCCTTATTTTTTACATAGGAAGTTACTCATCTGGGGTACGGAAGTAAAATGTAATACCATAAATTCCATAATTATAATCTCCCCGCAGCAAGGTATGAGCAGAGTATTTATTTAACTTCCACAATTTGTAAAATGAAGGGAGAAAAGGCCAACTGGGTCTAGTTTTTACATTACATTAAAGCGATAAGTAAAATTGAGTTATAGCTATGACTCACTATGTGCAAATTACTATTCCACATCTCCAGGCCTGCACTGGAGGAAGTTTCCTTTAAGCATACCTCTGCACACACAGCGATTTCGTGCTTCTGAATTGAGAGTTAATTCTAAAGCCAGGTTTTCAGCAGTTTAACTTTACAAAGGGAGAAGGCAACAAGACTGTATTTTAGAAACACTGTGTAGAGTTTCAGTAAATGTCAACTTCAGATGAGAGTGGGAGCTAAAGGGGAGGTGACAGAGAAGTTTAATGAAATGAAACCAGAACTCTACCAAGAATTTTCTTACCAGTTGTCCCCACATTTGTCTATGAAAGTTTTAGATACACAGAGTAATATTGCCACCCAATCCTTTATAGTTGAAAAAGTTCTTTCACATGCATTTTCTCTTTTCTGCAGGCTGTGATCCCTGAACTCTCTTTGACTCATCAGAGAATCATCCAGATTGCAATTGCAGGCTGAAGACCCCAACCCTCTTCAGGCACCACCTCTCTGGGAAGGGACTCCGCCGTCGCAACCCCTCTCCGCTCACCCCCCCGCCCCCCCAGCCCCAGGGCCAAGGACTGTGCTTGTCTTCGCGCACACACCGTGTCTGGTGCATGCAGCATGGCCAAGACAGAAGGAACAACTGCATCTTCCTGCAGGTAAGAGCTTTCTCTTCTGCACAGTCTACTGTCCCTCACGTTCAGCAGAAGGCAGTCTGAAGCGCAAACACCTTTCTAAAGGTCTCAGCGCTACATAGATGCAGACATAGATGCCTTGCTGATTCAGCTATTCCTTTGATGATCAAATAAAATCAAGCCTGCTGCCCGCTGTTTGATGTGCGGCTGCGTCCAGGTTCTTAGCGCTGCCTGAGCCCGCTGCCTGAGCCCACTGCGTTCGTGATGACAAACTCACTCCCGTGGTCCTCAGTCCCCACGCGTCTGCCAAGGTACCGATGGTCACCGCATCCTTTTCCTGCTCATTCTGTGTTCCCTTTTTTAAAGCTCTATTTACACAAATTACTTCTTCCTTTCAGTAAGCTACCAGGATTTATTTTCTTTTGTCTTTGTATCAATCATGCACACATTCAGTGCTGTAGAACCAGTCAACGTTTTGTGTTCTTATTTATTTTTATTTCCGACGAGGCACGTTCAAATCAAATGGCAAAGTCAAAGAAAATAATCAAACAGCCCGTGGTGGGCTTTCGCCTTTGTTTTAATTCGAGTTTTCCTTTGCAGATATTTTAAATTCTCTTCTTCATCAAGGGACGATTAAATCATATCCTTGTGTACAGCACCAGTGCGGGAGGGGGCAAGGAAGCCAAGGCAAACTGCTTAGGCCCTGAAGGCTTCCTTGCCCTGGCGTAAGGGGGCGACTCCCCTTCCCACTGAGGAGGGGGCACTTTCTGTTGGGAAAGAGAAAGGGACTGACAGACCTTCCAGCAAAATCAGTCAATGCTGAGAGAAACCTGGCCAATCCTGGCTGCCATTGAGGAGCTGCTACTTCTTCCCAGGGCAACACTTATGTCCCCTGAGAGCAGAAGGAAGGTGGGATCCCAGGTAGGTGGAATATCCAGGCACAGCCCTGATGGAGAGAGAAGAACCCTCTCTCACTGAGGAACGTGACCTGCGTTTTGTTTTGAAGTTGGCCTCGTGTCACTGAAGATCCATGAGGGCCAAAATTCCTTAGAGGACACTAAAAATATTGCGTTGTCAATTCCACGAGTTGAATAATGAGCAACAGTAGTTAGAATGGCATGGAGTGAGGACCCTTCTCCCCACTAGGTGGAAGGTGTTGATACCTGCTATTTAGTGCATCAGGCACATTGTGGAAAGACTCAGGAAAGGAAGAGGAAGGCAGTGTGATTTAAACTACACATAACAAAGAAACCCCTAAGGTGACAAAGAGAGAGGTTTCAACCAGGGAGCTGGAATAGTGCTTTATGCTTCTATTAGAAACCACATCCTCTCAATGACCATCCCAGTGCAAGTCCTAATATCAATCTGATCTTCCCCTCTTGCATGGAAGTTCTAAGAAAGGTTTTCTTTTCTTTTTTCTTTTTTAATTGCTGTAGCCCTAACCTCTGGACCAGTAGGCATTAAATAAATATTTATTAATTGAATGACGGACAATGGAAGTCTCTACTGCTACCACCAGGAAACAATGGGATTTGCAAACCAAGACCAGTGAAAGAGACAGACAGGGACTGAAGTGCCCTCTACCCACAGTTTGGGGTAAACAGGCCACCCAAGAAAATTGATTCTGACTGACTCAACAACATCTTTAACTACTCTTCATAATGAAGGGAAGCAAAAGCACGCAGATTGGGGGCCGTGGGGTAGGGGAGGAGAGTGTGTGCTCCCAGAGATCCTCTCTCAGCTCCTTGGAGAGAAGAGACCCTGAGAACTGTCGTAGAATAGACTCAGATGGAAGGTGGCATAAACATTAGCTTTGCAAAATTAAATTTATAAACCCATAAATGTGACTTTCAAACTACTGTCTAAGTACAGGAAGTCTATTCACGCAAAATACAGCTAACTGTTAAATGAGGCTGGGAAATGGCTCTAGCTAAAGAATTGTTGATCTGGGACCTTCAGGTTGAAGACTCTTTAGGCTTCCCTGCTCTAGGTCCTTATGGAAAGGGACTGTCCCATGGCGCACACCAACGTTCTCTCGGTGGCTCAAACACCAGCGGACACCTTGGAGACCCAGCTGCGCCTCCCGGCCCCCAGGCACCGTCACCACACCGCCTGGCCCCAGCAACTGCCGATGGCCAAGTGCCGCTGCTGCCATCACGTGTATGAAAGAACTCTCTCACACATTGTTTTTTCCACTGTTATCTCAATGCTTTCGGCAGAGCCTCCACGTTTTCCAGGTCTCTTGGGAGTCTGAACGTACATATTCTTTATGTCAGGCTGATTCCAAAGTAGTAACTCGATTGTGCGCTTCTACTACTTTCTGCTCCCAGCCGCCAGCTCTTCTTTTTCAGCTCTGGGGCGCAGGCGCGTGCGCCCTTGCAAACGTCAAGTTTTGGATCTTCTGCTGGCAGGACCTCTTTCAGAACCCGGACGATTCAAACTTTTACTAGGTCTGTGATGCTGAGGGCTGAAGAGGCTGGTCCGGCCAGATTAGAAGTAGCTGCAAACGCCAGCTTTGGCCTGTCACCCAGGAGGGCCGGGTCCATGTGGGTGAGCCAATCTCCAAGCGCAGCGCGCCTAGGCTTCCGCACCGCCCTCTCGCTTTTTTAGATGCCAAGGAAAGTACCTCTGGAATTCATCCTTCCACCGATAGGAGAGGGGGCGGGGGTGCTGTGCAGGAGTGGATGGTCGGGTCCTGTGGGGAAGAGGACCTGGAAAATGAGAAATACCTATCTGCTGCCCTTGGGTGGTTCGGCTTTGATATTAAACGGTAGCGAAGTTGGGTGGTTTCGGTCCCCCCTACTCACTGGCTCAGATCGATCCTGGAGCTAGTTATGGGTGTTAAACTGGTACGCGGGTGGGGCAATTCATTAGGCAAGAAATGGATTAGTTGTTTATTATCTATAAACATTCCAACCACAGCAACCAATCATAAAATCGCGGAAGGGCCTATAAAACAAAGCGGCAGCGAAGCCTCCATGTGGGGAGTGAGAGTTCAGCAATTGTTCTCGGTGATAAAGGGCACATTACACAGAGAAAGGGATAGAGGTGAGAGTCGACAACAAAGCGATTTGTTGGAAAATAATTTCCTAGATTAGGAATCACAATTTCTCTAAATCGAACGGGGTAGGAGAAAAATTGGAGTGATTTGGAAGGGGTTGATGAGAGAAAGGAAGAAATATGGAGTGTAGGATAGCAATGGGTCATTAGTGAGGCTGATACCAGCAATAAAAGCTATTGATTAAACAGAGAGAGCAATTTAGTCTTTGGTTCTTGGTGAAATACTTAGTCACTGTCAAAGCAGCCTAATAATATTTTATAAAGGAAAAACAAGTTTAAAACTGGCATCTTTCTGCTAGCGGAAATTCACTTTTGAGTATGGGTCAGATTCTTTCTAAAATTCTCATTTGAGATAGAGAAAACATTTTCTAATGGGAGTTAGTTTCAAACAATTACACTATTTTAAAGCATGAAGTTTAGTTTTTTGTTTAAATTTTTATAAGCGTATATTTGAGCCAAACTGACGACATAAGACAGGGAGCAAGATCTCAAATGTTCCCTGGGTCATTATTTTTTAACCAAATAACTGTTTTTGTTTCTTTAAGTATTTCTTAAGGCAAGCTTTAAACTCTCATTGCTTATTGGAAACGGTTATCCAATATTTATGCTGGTTTCCTATAACTAATTCAAGTATATTGTCAATTGGATTCAGAACCTATTACTTAGAAATCAAATTATTGGTAAATTTCTTAAATACAGCTAAACAAATGAATTGGTATGGACATTTATTATGAATAAATTTTAGAAAATCTAGTGAGATACACACACATCAGAGGTTCTTGTTTCTTAGATTTTTAAAACTTTATTGAAATATAACAGTTCAAATAGAAACACAAATCATAAGTGAAAGCTTGATAAATAATTTAAAATAATACTTCTCATGTAGATACCTAGATCAAGAAAATAGCATTAACGGTGCTCCAGGACTCTTCGTCATTAAAAAAAAAAAATCCATTTATTAGATTTTTGTTTTGAGGTATGTTGTTTTTAAATAGTTGTTCATCAATTGCTCACACTTCTTTTCAATACCAGTATCGTGAATTTTTCCACCCCAAAGGATTATCTTCTTGAACACAAAAATGAATGTTTTGAGCTTTCCTGTGCTGAGGAGGGAAAAAAAATGGGCTCCAAACCATTTTTTTCACTCCCTCCGGCAACAGGCACCCCTTCCCCCTGCTTTCCTTATTCCATACTGAGAGACATAACAAACAAACGATTACATGTTAAAAAACACATCTGAAAACAGAAAGGTCACGTTACTACGAGTCCTGGGGAACATTAATCTGGTGTTTGGAAAACAGTTGACAGTTGAAGGTTGGGGTTTCTGTCTTTTCCACCCTTAGACTAAAACAGGGAGAGAGAGAGGGAGGGAGGGAGGGAAGGAAAGAGAGAGGGAGGGTGGGAGAGAG
>NW_006431918.1:14058531-14071942 GCF_000325575.1 Pteropus alecto | reverse complement strand
GATCATTTGAATGAGAAGAAAAGGGAACAGATCAATACTTTGTGGTCTTTTTAAAAATAAATGCTCTGGGGGGCTACCAACTTTCCAACCCAGATTTCAAAAAATAAATAAACTATAGGGACAAAGAGAACCCGAAATGGCTTGAGTTCACCTTTACTGAAAATGTGGAGGGGTGTGTGTGTGTGTGTGTGTGTGTGTTTTCCTAAAATAATGGGTGTGAATAGTGAGAAATAATCACGATAACGTCAAGCCCTGAGCGCCTGAGGGGAGAGTTTGCTGGACGAAAACCAGTCCCTTTTCTAATAGCAGTGTATGAGAAGGTGAAAGTTGATTGCCTGACCACTTGCCTCGCTGTGGCATTTCTCTAAGCCCGTGCCCAACCCCCTCGTCCTCCATCTGCCCCAGTCCCTGGCTCTGTACAGAATTCCTTTGCTTGACTTGGATGGGCGGTGGGTTTCTCGCTGGAAGGTGAACTGGTTGTCCAGTACCCTGACATCTGTCTGAGGTTGCCTGAGATTCCTTTCATCTGAATTGGTGAGGTAGGATGAGAAAGAAGATCTGAAGTACATTCTTTGGCCGATAACTGAAAATATCACATTGAAACTTATACTGACAAATTGCTATGACAGCAAATAGTGAATCCTTTACGGGTATACTTATTCTCGGGATGATGGAAGGAGCGGGAATCAAGAGACGTAGGATCAAACAGCAGCTTTCCTAGAGCTTTCTGTGACCTTGAGAATGGCACTTTAACCTTGATGGGCTCAGGGTTACCCATGCACATGATGAGATTTGCTGTGCTCTTGCCTTCTCTGACTGTTGGAAAACAATCGCAAGCAGACGCGGTCGCGGTGGCTTGCTATAAACTTCTCCCCCAGCACCCTTTGCTTGTCTGCTAAAGTACAGAGGAAACTCGGGTGGAAAGATTCCGGGCAAAAGTCCCGGGTCGGTAAATTTCGCGCCCAGCCGGGGCTGTTATCCTGCATAGAGCCGAAGTGGCCAGGGCGCGCGGGATCGCTCTGCCCCCGCTGTCCCGGCTGACAATGATTTATGTGCTGGTGACACGAGTCGACCGTAAACCTGAATTGTTAGAGTGTATTTGGGAGCTGCGGCAGAGTTAACGCAGCACTGCTCAGCCCAGCGGACCGATCCTCCATCCCGCACGCCTTTCCCCAGCCTCTCCACCCGCTGCTCCACAGCCCAGGACGCGGAGATTCCAGCTTTTCCTGCTTCGTTGGATTCCATTTCAAGCGCCTTGGTTAACTGAAAGCTTGTCCATTCCTGGAAGCTTCTGGCCTGCGGGAGCTTAGGTCTAAGCTGAGTATGGTGCGGGTCCTGGTGGTCGTGTGCCCCGCAGCGTTCGGGGTGCAGGCGGCTGCGAGGCCACCGCGCGCCCAGGCCCCGGGAGCCAACGATGGGAACGATCTGCCCTGAAGTTCAACTAGAATCTCCTTGAGGGTGGGGGCGGAGGGACGGGCCGTTTGCCTCGGGAATGAATTATCCTTGATCATTTATTTTAAGACTTGAATTCCTCCAGAACCCAGCAGCTGCTGTGGCCGTGCCCCAGCGCCAGGCAAGCGGCCAAACTGTGCTCTCTATGAAGGAGCGAGACTGGTTTCATCCGGTTACAAATATTCTCCCCCCTCACCCCCCATCCCGCGCCCTTTTTTAATGCAAACAGATCCTGAAGCGCTGCTCTCGCAATTCAAAGCTCTCGGCAGGCTGTCTCATCCACGCCTGCGGCAGCCTCGCCGGACTTCGCGAAGCACACGCCGGGCCCGCCTCGGATGCGGCCCGCGGGACTCCTAACACTTCGGTGGGTGCTGATTTGAGCCTTCCAGGTTCCTTCTTAGTTCCTTCCTCAACCCAACAGTTCGAAAATCCATTTTATAACCATCTCCAGACAAAAACAGGCAGCTAAGAAAGATTGCAAAGAATTTAAGTAAAATCAGGCACCAATGTTTTGGAAAGATTTTTCTCTCGAGACTGGGGGAGGGTGGGGGTTCTCCCCCTTTACAATTCACGCTATTTCTTCCAACTTTGTGGTCGACTTGGTTCCAGAAAGCGAGGCGGACACGGTCTTGAAACAGAATGGGACGGAACTCGCTTACCCGCTCCCTCTCTGCAGTGAGAAGACCCCCAACGCCGAACCCCATCGCCACCCCCAGCCCCGCCACGGAGGCAGAGCCGCCAATCTGCGCACCAGGCCCTGCAGTAGGGAGACCACGAGATAAAGGATGCGATAGTGGGGCCTTAAGTGCTCCGTGGAGATAAGGTCCTGGAATCTTGGAGGGATTTAGCCCCGCTTCCCTACTTTGCCTCTGTTTATATCACACCGTCCCGCCCCCCACAACTCCCCCCATAGCCCCCTCCCAATACACACCTGGAGGGAGAGGAAGTGGACGCGGGAGACAGAGAAGACACTCCATCCTCTCCAACCCCCAGGCGATCAGAATCTTTTAAAGCCACGCGATTTGTTTAGTTCTAGTGGAAGTCACAGAAGATATTAATGAGAAGACGTATCAACGATCCGGTGCAACAGAGCTCAAAAGGACACAACCCTCCCTTATTCATAAATATAAAAATTACTTCTAGTAATTTTTATTCCTTTTGGAATCTCCAGTGGTACACCTAAGATGCCGAAACAGGGGCGGTATGGTTTGTGCTAGTCACGTGGCAGAACACTGTTAAAGTGAAAGGAAAAAAGGAACGAAGAGTTTTTAAAAGAACATACATAACATTTAGGATAACCACATACAAAACGCTCACATAATTTTTATGAGAACAATTACAATGAAGAGATCACATCTCCAGTTTAATAAAATTTAGTTCTTTTAGTCGTTGGCTCAGCTTTTAATTGATGACATTTGGTTGTAAAACTTAACTTTACAGAAAAAATTATTGCTCCCCTATCAAATTATAACGCCACGGCAACAAACGGTATATTTGGCTTTTATACATATGCAGTTATTTTGAAACAAAATGTTTTTAACTATCTGGCATGTATGCAAAACACTAAAAACACAGTTATATTTTAGAAATTATCATAATACATTCCCCTCTATGAAATTAGAATTTACCCCACATAAACCAAGAAAGAACCACTAACTTATGAGTTAAATAATTTTTTCTTCTTCGTTTCTAGATGTGGATTGGAAAGTAATAAATGAATATTTGCAAGAAATCATTAAAAAATCAAAATTAAAATGCTGTTTAATCTTCCTAAAATAACTTACATTTTATATCTGACCATATGAAATGTCATTTATAAAGTTTACACTTTTATGAAACATAATTCACTTGTATTTTGTAGCAAAATGGAAGCCTTATTGTTTAACTTTCATATTGTAATATCACTTACCTTGATTTACTTTTATCTTTTAAAAGCCCCTCTCTCAAATGAGGGATCTTTTCGTTTAAACAATAAATTATATCAAAATGTAAAATCTGAAGTAATTAGATATTTGAAAGCCTTTTGACAACTTTAGAGATTATATTTATTGTTTTTTTCTCTCTAATTTCTAACATTTTCATGTCTGAATATGTATTTGTGTGACCCGCACTATCTTTTCCCACATAAGTCAGGAAGAATTAATTTTGAAACTCTTATTTATTTTTAAAATGTTACACATTGTGTGAGGTTAGTAAATTTAGAATTTTTTTAAGTCACACTGATAGAACAAATATAAGTAGCACTATATGGTTGATTTTAAAAGGCAAAAACTTTAGCCTGTGAAAATCACCTATCTTCTCTTGATTAAAAAAAAAAAAGTACGTTGAAAAAATTTCTTTGATCAGGTGCTATACAATCTGTGTCCTCAATAACATTTATCATAAATATTAATCTGAGATTATAGAGCTAGCTTTATTCCAGTTAAAGGGAACTTCTGAACAAGCATAAAAGGGAAAAGACATCTTCCACACATATTCATATCCCAAACTTCCTATCCCCAATGCAGCAGAAATAATCCTTTTATTCCATTAAAATGGTCACTAACCTTATAATGATAAAAGAATGTTTTAATCCCTTACCTGAAGGAGTCTTGTCAATGTAACAGGAACTGAAATTGGGACTGTTCTGTGTTGTCTACTACAGTACAGGGATCTGTACTGTTTTGCCTTTGTGAAGGCTGAAGTAACAATGTATGACTATTGCCTCGTGGGACCCTTATGAAAATGAGAAAGATAGCTGGTTAAAGTAAATGCTATAAACTTTGACCCAGGGATATAGTGGAAAAAAAACAAATTATTTCACACATACTACAATACAAAATGTTATTCTAAATTTTGTTTTTCTTGTGTATGTTATTTTGTATGTTCATGTGAATGTTATGCTTAATCAACAGATACGTAAGAAATGATTATAAAACTGTATTTAAACCTCTTTTTTTTTCAAAGCAGCAAAAATCACCTTAGAAGCAACTTCCACTTTCAAAGTGTTTGAAATGTGGATATTTTCATTCATAATGTAGCTTTCTCATCCTGAAAAATTTTTGACTACTTCAAAGCTGGCATGTTTAAGTTTTCTGTTGTTTGGTAGGTTATGTATGTAAGGCTGCATTTCCTATAGACTCTGTCAAAATAAAGTCATTGTTTGCTTCGGATTTAATAATTATTTAGATGTATGTATATTTGTTTAAAACTAGGAACTCTGAAGAGTTTTAATTCTATGTGACATAAATGAGTTTTCTGTAATGAATACATACAATTTTGGCTTAAAAATAAAACAAGATTGTAATCAACAATATATTATTAAAATGAGTTAGGTCATTGCCAGTCTAAAATCTGCTTGATTTGAAAACAAAATGATTAAGTTATTTTAATGAACTACTAATGCATTGTTGTATGTTATACGTTTACATATTTTGCTGATTTTAGAATGGAAAATAATCTTCAAAAAAAAAAAGAAATTTGAGGTAGATTACCTAAAGAATTTTTCCAGTCCAAATTTTAAGGTGCTAAAACATAAACATATGTTTTGCTTCTTAAAATATGTCCAAAAGAAAGTTTCTAAAATCAAAAAAAATCAGAGAAATACTCTATTTTAAAATTATGATCATTGTTCTGTTTTTTAAAATCATCAAACTTTACGCCAGGAGAACTATGTTTCAGAGTCACTAACACTTTAGGCTCATTGAAGTAGAAGAATGGAATGTCATTTTGAAAAAGAATAACATATTTACACATATGCATACATATTCGTTTCTTTTTCTTTTTTCTGTTTTTGATTTTTATTTTTCAATTAAAGTTGACATTCAGCATTATTTTGTATTAGTTTCAGGTATATGTACTCTTTTAAAGAGGGCTAACAAGTCTCCATAATTTTTGGCCTCAGAAAAAGAGAATAGTAAGCATCACAGCGCAAAGCAAGAATAAAGCTTATTTTTAGAGAAAGGAGAAAGGGCATTTTCCAAGGTACATTCAGTTTTAAATTAGAACAGTTGGAGTGAAAAAGTTAGGCTCTCACTTAACTAAACTATCTGCATTATCTGTTTACATAGAGCAATGATGACATCTCCTGTTCCTAGTAAACTTTGTAGATATATTTCTAACCCAATAATATAGACATTTGCCTAACACCACACTGTAATTATATTTTCAATTACATTCTCCTTAATAAGTCTTCAAAAGGAGTACACCTCCAATGATATCATCATTCATTTAACAGCTATTTATTGATTATCTACTGAGTGTCAGGCACTGTTCTAGGAGCACCAAAGAACAAAACAAAATCCTTGCCCTAGGCAATTCTTTCTGTAGAGCATGGAAATTCATCATTAGGGGGGAAAAAAAATCCTGTAGTTTTCAGGTTATCCACCAGGTGGCAAAGTCTGCAAAACTGATGGATTAATATGGAACAAAATTTGCTGCAAAGAAGCATAATTCTATAAAAATTTTCACCACATTTTATTTAAAATGTCTCTTTTTGAGCATTACAATTAATAGCTAACGGTCATAATGTGTCTTCTGTTCAGTTTTATAAAGCTTTCCTTGCTAGGGGCTCATCTCTTCAAGGAAAGAAGAGAATCAGCTGCATCCCCCAGAGGTCAGTCTACAAAAACCCAAGGTGATCTTAAAAAATGTCGCCTCTTTCCTCCCCATATTTCTCCGTGCCCTCAGGTGTGTGGAATATAGAAATCTGCCTAAAGGTCTGAATATCTTGTTTTGCATAGGGTCCCACAAAGCCTTGGGTCAATTGTATTCGAATTTACATAAACTTGGATATCACACTGTGAATTGCTCATATTGTCCAAAACGTTTACATTTTAGAATAGCATCCATGCTGACAAGTAGTCAAACACACGTCAACATATACATACATGCGATCGTGCATATAGTTTGTTTCCAGAGATCTCTTAAGTGAGACCTTACACTTACATTGAAAAATAAAATTATACCATTTCAGATTTCTTCTTTGGAATAGAAGATATTATTCACAAATAAAATTAGACCTTTATTCATCTTTAGATCTCCCAAAGAGATAAAAAATACCTTCCCTTTTTAGAAAATGATTTATACAGAACGTAGAAATACTTGTGGTATGATTTAAACATAGAGTTTGAGATTTTTCCAAATTCCTTTCCACCACCATTAGAGTCTACAAGATATAATAACTGCCTTCTTCTCTAAGCCCACCTCTTTCTATGGGTTTCATCATTCGTTCATTCATTCATTCACACATTCTTCAAGTATTTACTAATTTTTTCTTGTTTCAGTGACTCTTTTAAGAAATAGAGAAGTGAATAAAACAGTGTCTTCCTTCATGGAGCTTGTATTCTATTGTACATGGATCAACCTTGTTTTTGCCTTATGGCCTTTGCCTGCTTTGGGACACTCTTATCCAGGTCTTCTTAGGGATGAATATATTTAGATAAATATATATATATTTATATATCTGTATATATATATCACTGTGGCCAGTATATCTAGGACTCACTAGCCTGTGAAGTCAAATTTATCTCCACGGAGTATAATTGTGAAGACTAAATGAGTTAAGAAACATAAAGCCCTGAACAGAGTAAATGTAAAGAAAAATAAGATAAATGTCATCTATAATTTTTATTTTATTATCATTATTGTCAATTAAATATCCTCACAATCTTTCCAGAGATTTTTGAGACTCAGTTCCTTAAGGTGTTGACCAAACCACAAAATGAGCTTGTCCTAAGGAATCCTAAGTTACAAAATCCGTTTCCAAGACGTCGAAAGGTTATTTCTTTCCAGATCCAGGGCTCTGCTGTGTGGCTTGGTACAAATATCCCCGGTTCAACGGTGTGGTTTTTATCACGATGCCAATTGGAAAATAGTTTAGAGATGTTTTTGATTGGAAACAAATTTTGACCCTTTGGTGCATTACATTCAAAACGTTTCCACTGCAAAGTGTTTAAACTTTTATTATTGCATTTATCACATTGTATTATAGTCGCGGGTAGGGTGACCATACTTCCTAGTTTATGCCTGTTGTCTTGAAGTACCATCTGGTTTAGCATTTTAGCACTCTCAAAAGTGTCCTGGTTTAGACAATAAACTCTATAGTTCCCCAGGTTATGAGGCAGGTGCCTGGCTGGAGAGGCTGAGGAGCACTGGGGTGGTCCTAAGCCGTGTAAGTCTGTGTGAGAAATTAGTGAGTCTGGTGACCCAGAGCTGTCTGGCTGATTTGCATGCAGAGAAGGGCTTTGAGGGGAAACTCAGGCGCCGAAGGCTAAAGGCAGAATTAGTGGAGGAAAATCAGGAGGGCCTCAAAGACTACAGTTAGGCCTTGTAAGAAAGGGTTCCTGTTACCACTTCTGCTAAGAACACTTTACATTCTACGACAGTAAGAACTGCAGAGAACAGCACCATCGTGGCTCTTTTAGAGCTTTCATTGTAATAAGTATGTTAGGGGACAGCATCATCCTGGTCAAAGAATTGAGGGCAATGAGATCTAACCCAGAAGATGCTTTGCAACCCTAAACCTCAGTGAGGAGTGAAAACAACTAAACCTGAGTTCCTAAAGACTCTGAGAAATATTCAGGTGGGAGATAGGGGCAGATTTGCATATATTTTAATCATTAATGCAGGATTTAATTTAATTTAGTGTAATTTTAGTTTTACATGCTCCAATTATAGAGTCGATTACAGTCTATTCATTAAAAAAAGAATATTTGATAAGTAGGACACCTCATGTCCTGGCAAGGACATGGGACTGGCAAGAGGATACTTTTCTGAACAGAGAGTACCTTGGTTATTTAGTTTTAAAACTGTATTGTGAAAGATTCTTTAAATTGAAATGGGACAGTATATTTCTATATCCAAGGCTGTTGTTTGACATGTACTGTGATAAGAGATCATGATATTGTCAACATACATATCTATTCCTGTGGTTTATTCTATCATTTTTATGGTGAGGATCTTCCAAAATGTGATCTTAGCTTTTATCTCCGATCTCTTCACTATGTTACATTTCCACACTAACTGCTGAATATCTTCACATGATTGTCCTATCTGTACTTTAAATCTAATGGACCAAAGGGGAATTCATTCTCTTCCATTTGCATCCTCTCTTGTTACTTTATTCCCAGCCAAAGCAAACTTGACCTTCACTTGTGTTCCCTTCATCTATAACAGCAACACCTTCTTTAGACTATTTGGAGTAATTTTTAACTCTTTATTCTTTACGTCCAACAGCCAGGAATTCACCAAGATAGTTTACTTTCAAAACGTCTCTCAAATCTTTTCTCTATCATATTCACTCCCAATAACAATTCTAAAGTTCATATTTCACTTGCATAATTGCCCTTTCTCTGATCTTCAAATACTATATTCTGTTGCATTTCTATTTCATATTCTAAATTGGCTTTAGAAAAACCTTCCTAAATCACAGATCAGAAATGACCCCTTTCTTCATGAAAGTCTCCAATTGCCTACAAAAATTAAGTACCATCTCTCTATTTTAGCGTACTCTTTCTCTAACCTATATTTTCTAGCATTAAATCATTGCTCATACCTTACCCTTGAATTCAGGCAGATTATTCACTATTCCATAACCTTCATACAATTTTGTTTCCATGCCTTCGATCATGCTCTTCTCCCACTAAGGAATACGCCTATTGAAATAACGTTTATCCTTTAACACTCAATTAGTCAATATTAATTGCTCACTCTTTTCTTTCTAAAATATTTTTTAAAAAAGAACTTTTAACACATTTTCTTCTACTATTCACTAATATTAGTGATATATGAAATGGGAGCCTGCCTCTCTTAATCCGTATAAATGGGATTAAAAAGTCACATAACTTTGCCAGACCTCTGCAGTCGTAGCGGTATATACAAAGCATCATAGAAGTGCATGTGATTGCGGTTGCCTTCCTCCCACTGATGCCCTTGATGACAGGGAACAGTTATCTTCATTTTTGTCTGTCGCAGTGCCTCGTTAATTTCTTCCTTGCACAAAATGAGCCATCTTTAAATGCTTGTTTATATGTTTAAATTAAAACTTGACCGTAATGTAAAATAATGCCCTAAATTTATGGCATATTATAGCTACTTAGGAGCTATAGTGAACTTGGATATGTGAGAAATAAGATTTTCTTTCAATAGTAAGAAAAACATGAAATTCATCAGAGTGACTTGGAGAGCAGGCCATGCCTGTAATGTGATTGGCGATATTAAATTTTTAAATAAATCAATATAATAATTGAAAATATTAAAAACATTCTGAGTCAATGAAATGGAAACTGGGGAGGGGAAGGGCAAAACATTGTTCAACTTAACAGTATAAAATAAAGAGAAACACGTAAGCAAATATAGGCAATATCTATTAGAATATGACCTTAGCTATCAAATTCTAATTGTGTAAAATCATCTCTATTGAGAGGGAGCTGCATTGGGCTCTTTCAGTCCGATACAAAACACAAATCATTTGATTCAGGTAAGTTCCCTGGCTCTGATTCCATAATTGGTCAACTTTCTGTAGGCTGGGAAAGAGAGAATGTACTGATCATATTTGTAAGTTATAGCTGTAGTATTTCCTTTAGCTCTGGGTTAAAAAAAAAAATTGATGTTATAAAAAATACATTTGCTTGAGGTGAGTTGACAAAACCAGATTTCTGAGGCTGATAACCAGACCCAGAACTAACACAACTTCATCATGGTAATAAATACCACCCTGGGAGAGCTGTTACAGGGCCTGGGATTCCAGCTAATCCAAGGTGAGCCGCGGCCTCATTCAAGAGCTTTTCGTTTCTCCGGCTTATTATTGACAATGGCCATAATCTTTTTTTGGATGGCACTTTGGAAAATACTATGTATTATTTTTTTTGTTCCCAGATTAAAGGAAAGAGAGAAATATATGGTTTTTTATGTATGCAGTTAAAAACAAAAATCTCTAAAGCGAAATAAAATGAACAACTGAATTCCTTCATAAACACAGTTCCCTACATTTGATTTTATAGTCCATTTTTAGGGAAAAAATAAAACAGCACCTACATTGCAATCACACTAACATTCACACGCATTGAAAATAATCTATCATTTCTCAGAATTTGAGAAATACAATAAACTATTTGATGGCCTCAGAATTGAAAATGACATTCGCTTTGGAAGAAACACTGCAGGACAATGTGCTGGGCAACAGTTATGCTGGTATACACACACAGCTACTTTATTTTGCTCCTTTTATTGTCCTCTCAATAAGAGAAGCAGCCTTGGGTAGCTTTCCTGGGCCTCTTCACTTCCCTGTCCGTTTTTCAGACTACCTACCGCAGGAGCACAAGTGGCTATTCATTGGGAGTCTGGCTCTGGCAGAGGGTCTCTCTCCTCAGGTTGTGCATATTCACCCAGCTCAGAAGAGACAACTATCCAGTAATTGTTTAATATGAAAGTACTTTTTTAAAAAAATACAAATTGGCAAAGATACATTATGCTAAATGTCTACAAAGGTAGTTCTCGATGTCTACCACACCCTTCAGACCTTCTCTATGTGTTCGTTGGAAGAAATTCCTTTAGCCCAAACTCATTCGGACAAGTTTTTAAATAAGATGATAAATGTCGTTTTTTACAGTTAAACAGCAAAGCAAAAAAATATATATTATATTTACTGCCTGATAACTAGCCATATTCAGTAATTTCGATTTTGCTAATCGTATCATTGATTTTTATTTTTAAGCATGAGTGCACAAGCAAGTAAAAAAGGATATATTCAGTCAGATCACAACCTTATAGCTTAATTTAAAAACTTGATTTTCAAATCAGGTCATGCTAATAGTTAAAAAATTGTTTTCAAAAGTGAAAAATGATTTCATTTAAGAAAAACTTCATCTTAATTCTTTAAGTAATAAAAAAAATAGAAAGTAACGAGATCCTAGAGTTGTTTGTTCAATTTTTGAAATAAGTTAGGGAGGAGGGGCTGTGGAAAGATTTTCTTTAAATAGTTCCCTTTGGAAAAACATCAACAACTTAAATATTTCAAAGTGGTTAACCACTTGTAAAGAGACTGAAAACAACATGCTAGGTATGCGTGTCCCCCAAACATACATATCTCTGATTCAGACTTTTAAACTGTCAATACCCGAGAGACAATGCCATTGACAAGTACCTGGCACTGGTCCTGCCAGCTAATTTTTTCCCTAGAGAGCGGTTTTGGGCGACAGAGTGGCGTCCGGGTTTCCCAGGTTGTTGCACTGACGAACTGCAGTGGTGGTGAAGTCAAGGAGCCTGACGAAATCTCATTAATCATTCTAAATTAAATCCAACCTTCCTGTCCAACCAGGCCAAAGAGAAAGCCATTTTTTTTCTTTTCACAAATGAAAATTTCCTCAGTAAAGATTTGGTATCTTTCTCTTGTTGGTCTTTAATTCAATTAGACAAAAATAAAATAAAACAATCCACTTTTCTAAGCTTGCAAACAAATCATTTGTCCAGATATGATTTCACAGATCAACCAAATGTCTTTTAAAAATAAAATAAATTTTGAATAAAAATCATGGAAACATTCTGAGGGGAAACTATACTACTTAAATTAAGGATACCATTTATCTTTATTTTCTGATTAGTTCAATGAATTTATTTTGTTCTACCTAAAATATATAATCCTTAATAATATTTAAAATCAAAAAGAAGAAAAAATCCACTATCCATAATATTTTGGTATATTTTATTCTAGTCTCTTCTTTCCATTCATAATTTTTTGCTTTGTTTTACATAGTAATTGTATGTATGTGTATATGTATAATTTAATATTCTTTTTACTATTTATCACTTTTTAAATAATTTTTCTCATATTATTTATAAACATCATGGCTTCATAGCAATACATCTCGAGGATATATTTTAGTCCTCTTCACCAGTGCTTAGCATAGTGTCTGGTACATAGTACATACTCAAATGCTGGTTAGTTATTTGTTAGAAAAGACTCAAGTTCTGGGCTTTCCAGTTGTTTCTATTTTTTTTCCTCTTTAATTAAAAACAATGATGTGATTAAAGTGTACTTACTGCTTTTCCTCTATTTTGGATTATTTCCATAGCATGGCTTCCCAAAGTGGACATTATTCATTTATAAATGCTTAAAAGGAACTGTAGGCAGTTGTGTTATTATAGTGATCTTTAAGAAAAAGTTTACTTTAAGCAGAAAAACAGACTCCAATTAGAATAAACACGTTATTATTTTAAATATTAAGACTTCTGAACAAGCTTACTCTCATTGAGCACTGCATTAATATTGTCAAAAACATAAAAAATCAACTTAGAGAAGTAACAAGATCAATGACTTAAATTCCTGAAATTAAAAAAAAAGGCAATCTTAAAGTAGCAGTGATTTAACCAAATATTTAAAATTAGAAAGTCCTAGAGGGATGAATTTATATCTAGAATAATACATAGGTTGAATCTATATTCATATTTAAAAAATTAACATTAATATGTTCTAATTTACAACTTTTGTACACCTGAAAGGTACAAATAGTAAAGCCATCTTTCTATATGCTTATGTAGAAACTGAACCAGGCCTAAGAAAATTCAATTGGATTTACTGAGAAACTGCTCTGGGCCAAGTATTGCGTTAGGTACTGAGGGAAATAAAAGAACAAAATTTCCACCTGCAGGAATTGAGAAAGTTGCCCTGGAAGGAAAAGAGTCTGAGAATTTGAAGGACAGATAACATTTCAACAGGGAAACCTGTGGGAGGGGTTACAAGATTTCCAGAAGAGAAAGCAGAACAAATGAGATTAGAGTGTTAATTTTAACAGAATGTAATAGAAAAAGTTCTGTTGATAAGTTTGGAGGACTCTAAAAGTTTTTCAGCGTTTTCCCACTTTCTTTTTCTTAAAAAAATATAATCTATATCTTAGAAAACATAAGTGGTCATTATGTATGGGAAGGAATGAGGCACCCACAGTGTCCAGGTCGTATGGTGTGTTCTGGGCTTGGAACAACA
>NW_006431918.1:13968731-14058348 GCF_000325575.1 Pteropus alecto | reverse complement strand
GGGAAAGGCGTAGACAGGCCCGAGTTGCAGTGGACCACAAGTACCCTTGTGGGTTTAAGCACAGCTCAGATTACATATTGAGTATGGCAGTATTTGGTCAGAGACAATGTAAAAGTCATTAGCACTCTTGTGACTTTCTAGCTTCAAAGAACTCAGCCCCATGTGGAAAAGGAAGGCTCAAAATGGCTTGAGTGAAGATGGGGAAAAACTATCTACTTGGGCCGCATCACATGGAAAGCTCGACATCCTTCTTGAAACTCTCCTTCCCTAGCTCTTGAGATATCATTGTTCTCTGGTCCTTTTCCAGTTTTAATAAACCCTCTTTTTCTGACTTCTTCCTTTTCTACCAGTTACCAGGCTGTTTCCTAAGTATTTCTTTTTACTCAACACACTGTCTAGAGGGGTTGTCTTTCCCCATGCTTAACCTCACATAACATACTTTAAATACTTATATGACCCCCGAACTTACATACCCAGCCCCAACTGGTTTTCAGTTCTAGTCTTATTCTCCACTTGCAGTCAATGTTCTATTGATACTTTCAAATTCAAAATATCCAAAAATTGGGGTCATTTTCCATTTCTTTCCACTGGTTGCTTCTCCTAGTAGCAATCCTTGATAATAAGACAACCAGATCCTCATGTTAGAAAACTGTGTTCCAAATCCCTAAATCCTATAAATTTCCAGTGTTATTTAAATTTTTAAATTTCGTTCTTCCTCTCTAAATCCTCTGCCACTTGCCTAATTCAGTCCTTTTAATAAAATCTGACAGACTGGGAGCAGTCCTTGACTTTAGTAAGATCACATTCTGATAAAGGAGTTGGATGTGTAGAAAATTACAGTACGATTATATAATAAAAATATTTACAAAGTGCTAGAGTTCACAAAGGAAGAAGTAATTAACACCAGTGGTATGTATGAGACATAGTCTCTGATAGCTTTGATGAAATTATATTTGGGGTGGATCTTAGATGATGAATAGGGGAACTTTAGATACAGAAGGGAGATAAGGATATCACAAAAAGTACAGCTTATAAAAGGCAAAGACAGACCAGACTACATTTGAGGAATGTTATTAGAGATGAGGATCTTGAGATTACCATGCTAAGCGAAATAAGAGAGAGAACCATGATTTCACTCATATGTGGGATATAAAACTGAAAGCAACAAACAAACGTGACAAACAGAGACTCATAAACACAGACAGTGGATTAGTGATTATCAGAGGAAAAAAGGGGAGAGGTGTGGTAGATAGGGATAAAGAGGCTCAAATATTTAGTGACAGAAGGAAACACACAAGTGAACACACAATGCAATGTACATATGATGTATTACTAAATTGCACACTTGAAACCTATTTGATTTTATTAACCAATTTCGCTCTAATAATTTTAGTGAAAAAAAAAAAAAAAGAAAATCTAAGGCCAGATTATGAAGGGTCTTATATGCCATGCTAAGGAGGCTGTACTTAATTTTGGAGAGAGAAGGGAGGCTTTGAAAGACTTTAAACAGATGTATCATCGGGAGTTTGCCTTTTAGAAATATAAGTTTGTTATATCTCAAAGGAGTTCGAATAGTTTCCAACTTTAGGGGGTGTGCCTCCCCAGCAGGCACCTGGAAACTTTGAGGACATTATTTGTATGTCACAATAACTGAGCAGTGCTACTGGTATCGAGTAAATTCAGGCACGTTTATATCCTATATGCATGGAGCAGTCTCCCATAATGAAGAATATCCTTCCCCCAAAGACAATGAGATCTCCATTGGGAAACAATAAATTGTTAATATAGTAAACATTTATTATTAAGGTTTTTCAAAGACTGAACATTTAAAATATTTACACACCTAGTTTTAAATATAAACAGGAACAAATTCTTATTCAGTAAGCATAGGAAGTGATAAAAAGAAATTTGTCTAATTTGAGAGGGTTCTACTTCAAGTGATGGCCAGATAGCTCTTTCAGACAAGCCCTCCAACAGATAAAATCACAAATTTTGGGCAAAATGTAAAAATCAACTACCTGAAAGTAATGGACAGCAACCCAAAATAGGCTGATGCAGAGAAAGAATACTTAGAAAAAGAAAATAGCAGTGGGTGAGTTTCTCATTTTTATAGCTCTCAGCCTGAGGGCAATCCTCATTCTGCATCACAGGAGCGTATAGTTTTACCAACTTGAACCGTAAGACAGAGTTTGGGGCCATGGCAGCTGCTGAAAAATGAAGAGATAAATAATGGCAAAGAGAGAACCGGAGAAAAGCCCTAAATTCTATGTATAAACTCTGCCCCAAACTGTTGGCTGGTCTCTGAAGCATGAATGCACAGGAAAGATCCCAAGTAGAGCAGCCAGGTTAAAGAAATGAACTGAGATTTGAGCTGTCACCAATTGCAGGGGAGCAAGAGCTTGCAACGGGAGTTCAGCCAAATTAACAGCCAACAGGATGAAAAAAGTTCTTCAGAGAAACATATAAGAACCCAGGGTTTCTGTAATTTTTTCACCATGTGCAGGAAAAATCTAAATTACTAACATTATATAGAAAACAAAAAATATAATCTAATCACAAAAGAAAACACATCAGAGAAGACTGTCACTGAGATGCTCTAGATATTGATATGAGCAGAAAAAGATTTTAAAGAAGCTTTATAACTATGTTTAAGATTGTAAGAGAAAATGTGCTTGTAATGAAGAAAAAGACAGGAAGTCTCGGCACAGACATATAAATGATAAAAACTAAATAAAATTTCTAGAACCACAAAACATAGTAATTGAAAGAAAAAAGTTCATTGAATGGGCTAAATGGATTACTAGAGTCAGTGAACTAGAATATAGATCAAGAGAAAAAATCCAATTAATAAAAGAAAAAAATTGAAAAAAATCAACAGAGCCTCACGAACCTAACATCAAAAGGTCTAGTATATGTATAGAGAAGGAAAGAGAAAATTAGGCTGAAATACTATTTGATAAAATAAAGCAATCAGAGGGAAAATGACATTATTATACACAGGGGGAAAACAATTTGACTACTACTGATTTCTCATTGGAAACAACAGAGACCAGAAACAGTGGAAGAATGTCTTTAAAGTGCCAAAGGGGGAAAAACTGTCAACACAGAATTATGTATTCATGAAATATATTCTTTAAGAAGAAAAACAAAGACATTTTTATATAAAAGGAAACTAATTGCCAGAAGACCTGAACTGTAATAGATATCAAAGTTTTT
Organism: Pteropus alecto; assembly: GCF_000325575.1. Lineage (NCBI taxonomy): Eukaryota > Metazoa > Chordata > Mammalia > Chiroptera > Pteropodidae > Pteropus > Pteropus alecto. The sequence goes on along the minus strand of NW_006431918.1, from coordinate 14,055,132 downwards.
CAGGCTGAAATGAATGATACTACAAGGAAACTTGAATCCTCAGGAAGGAATAAGAGCCTTAGAAATGATAGCATGGATAAATATGAGTATTTTTTTCTTAATTTATTTAACATAGATATAAAATAGATTAAAAAAATCGATAAAACTCCATTTTATTGTGGAGTTGATAACATATGCAATATGTAAGACCTGTGACAACTCTAAGATAACAGATAGGGAATGGGGTAAACATGCCTATAAGGATACAAAGTTTTTATATTTTATGTGTAGTGGTACAATATTAACTGTAAATAAGCTTTGCAGGGTTGCATATCTTGATATGGATTTGTTTTATACAGGTGTATGCATTTGTGAAGACATTAATTAGTACACTTAAGATTTATGCATTTTATTAAATATAAATTTTACCTAAAAAGAAAAAAAACTAAAAAAAAGATTGCTAGCTTATGATATGCAAGTTGAAGTCTTTAGGGATAAAGTGTACTGATGTCTGAAATTTAGTTTGACTTACACCAAAATAATAAGACAGATTGACTGATGAACAGAGAGAGGGGTAAATATGTGGTAAAGTGAATGCAGTAAAATTTTAATTATAGAACCTAGGTGGGAGTATATAGGCATTCTCTAAAATATTTTAACTTTTATATGTTTGAAATTTTTCAGGAGAAAATGTTGAAAAGTAATACTGCCAATCTATATTTATAATCAGGTCAGGGTGGAAAAACAAAAAAAGGAACAAGGAAAAGAAATTGGGAAAAGAAAGATACAAAAAAGGACAGATAGTCAAGCTAAAACGGAGAGGCTGAGAAAACCAAATGGTAAGTGAGAGACAGGGATGGAAAAAACAAAGGAAGATAGAAGGTTCCATTCACTGGAAAATAGACATAATACATTTATCACTACTCTTTGTCTTTTGAAAGTTTCATATGATAGTTTTGAAACTAATAAATTAGTTTTGAAGTTAAAAATTAGAATTATTTTGTCATGGAATTCAAAATTATATGCCTGTGAAAATTACGATATTTACTTTGGAATCTTAAAAATTGTTTACTACCAGTCTAAAAGTCTCTTTGACTTTCAAAAGTTGTTTGATTATCTTGTGTTTTGTCCTTGAAAATTCTGCAGTACATCTTTCAGTTGTACTTAGGGCCAGATCTGGAAGAAAGGCAGGATTTCATACCTCTAGTAGCAGTTTCTATTCTTCCCATTCCCTCCCTCTAAACTAGCAGCTAATGCTTTTCACTTAGAGACATTTCCAGGGAACTCCTGACTTACCCCATAAGTATATTTACTGTTCTATATCATTCCAAAGTTAAATGTTATAATTATGAAGTAACTGTTAATTAAAATAGACTTAATACGTTTGCTCTCCATTAAGCAGTACTTTACCCCTCACTACCCAATCTCGTAACACCTGGGAAGGCAGAGCCCATATTTAGGTATCACTAGTACCTAGCACGGAGCTTAGCACATGGAAAATCCTAGATAAATACTGAATGAATAAATAAAGAATGTTCGCTATCATTCACAATATTCCTTTCTCAATGGATTCTGAACAGAAATCACCAAGATTAGAATAGTAAGGTTTGACTAATTAATCACTTCAGATATGTTCTAATAACGTTTTGTTCTTATGTGTATAAATCTTAGATTTTAATATATTTTGCTCTCCTAAATGGTTTAAAAGACTAATTGAGACTTGACTAACCCAGTTCTAAAAATGAAGTCAAGTGATTAATTTATATTATAAAAATAAGCACCTATTTTGCATAGTAACAAATCAATACTCTTTTCAAAGTTCAAAAGAAAGAGAAGCTGGTATTGCTTTCTGTCAAAGTCATATCCAACTTTTACAAAGACAGTAATAATCTCAGATCAGGATCAAATAAATTTCAGAACTCGGTTTGAGAGAAAAAGGAAAGGCTTTAGTTAAAATCTTTACAATAAAATAATTATGATTATAAATCTCTTTAGTTAAATATGTACATGTTACATGGTATTTTAAAAAAGAATGGAAATGAATAAGGTTTTTCAGGCAAATCTAATGCACAAATATACCATCTTTTAGAGTATGTCAGTTTAACATTCTTAGACAGCTGTGTCAGACAATGGCTCTGTGTTTGTGCAAAACATGATAAGCAAAATTAAGAAAAATTCTGCAAAATTCTTTAGTTCCCCAAGGAAATTACTAAAAAAAGAAAATAGTAAAAGAAAACAAGGTTGTACACTCAAGCTTGATTGTATACAGAGGCTAGAATGACCAGCACTAATGTCACCCCCATATCTGCTAAATAGGTCCTTGGGTAGCTTTAGTTTGAAGTTAAAAGCTGAAGTCCTAACAATTGTGCTTTTATGCAGCCACATGGCCAATAAGGTAGATGTTGTCATAAAGGTGCCCTACAAAATCTTCACTAATGTTTTGAGCAGCACGACGGGTATTTCGAATAAATTCTCGTTTTGACATTTTATTCTTCACATGAGGGCTAGTGAGGTCAATGGAAAGTAGAATCAAAGAGTAGCACAGTACATAGACAGCATCTGGAAGGGAAAAGAAACACTTCAAAATGTGGTCCAAATGCATTATACAATGTAAAAGTGTTTGTAATTTTAAGAGATCAAGATTAAATCATAATTAAACACAGGATGACCAAGTCATCCCAGTTTGCCTGGGCTTTTCCCAGTTTTAGCACTGCAAGTGCTGTGTTGTGGGAAACTTAGTTCTAGGCAAACGGGGATGGTTGATCATCCTAACTGAACACCAATTCAGCGAGCATTTCGAAAGAACTTTAGAATAGTTCAGGAGTTTATAGTGAAAACTCACTCTAGATTTTAAAATTTCATAATTGGCTTTATTTTCATCTTGCTTTAAATGTGATATTCCCATTCAACTACCCATAAAATACATTTGTACTGTCAATATACTTATCTTCCCATTAAAAAGACACATTTATTTACATATGATTTTAAAAAACCCTAATTTAATTGGAAAGCATCTTTAATGACAAGAAAATGTATTAACTTGGTACTAGAAAATAAAATGTAAACAACTCATAAAATTATTAAATTAATATTATTTGAGATGTGTATTTTAAAGATCTATGAGATTTATATATTAATCTCCAAAGTAAATCTTTTGGGAAAAGATTGCTAAAGTTGAGTACTATGCAACAAAAAGATTTCTTCTTTATATATCTACTCAGGGCAACAGTCGATGTTAACTATTAAAATAGTAACAAACCTCATGATACTTGCTACTACTACTTACTATGAGTGCTTGCTACTACTATGGTATTTATATTTCAGAATCCTGCAGTCTTGATAAAGCTAATTATACATTATGTCTTGTAAAGGCATGTTCAAAAAATTTCGAATGATAGGTAAATGTTTTGTAATCTCTGCTTAGTAAGATAAGCACAATAAAATTTTTGATATGAAGAGATAAAGCTATATCATGAAAAAATATGTAACAGGCTATATTACACATATACATAAAGACATACACAAACAATGAACACTAGTTATATTAAAAACACATTTTAGAAAAATTCTAGGTGTTACCTATGTAATATGTGGATTATTAAAAGCTTTAAAAATAATTTCTCAAGTTTTTAGTTAGACTAGTAAAAATATCCAATGCTCAAACAATAATTTTAAAGAATTTTTATAGCTATCTTTCTTCTTAAACAGTACATTTACTATATCTAAATGATAGTTATGACAAACTAAAGTAGTCACCACTATGAGCAGTAAAACAGGTATTTGTAATTTTTCCCCATGGTGAGAAAAATGCCTCATAAACTACTACCTGGAGGTGAGAGTGAGAGAAGGAAGGAAGGAATTCACTGTCTATGTATGTTCTTACCAGGACTAAGGCCAAGTTCTCTCATTAAGTCAGGGTTACAAGCACAGAATCTATGTGAGAACTTTGTTATAAGAGTTTCAAGATATTCCCCACGCTCTTCGGGAGCGTGGATATGACGAAAAAATTCTCTCAGTGCATTGGGCAAGAATTGATTTCTAAAATTATGCAGTGTTACGAGGTCATCCAAGACATCTCTCCTATTAGAAAAAGAAAAAGACACAGCTTTAGTTAACTTTTCTCTATTAACTGTCATGGTTTTGGATGAAAATACTTTATTATTGATTACCAGATCAGTTAATCCTATAAAATATATGTAATTCTTGAAATTAAAAAAATCTAAATATGATTATTTAAGAAATTAAGTAATTCAAAAATATTTCATGATTAACAAAACAAGGTGAAACTAGTAATTCTAATTATAAAATGAAAAAATGAAATTTTCAGTATTAAAAAGGACAGCTTCTTTTTAAATGTCTTAGCTAAATCCTAATAAGCAACAGAATTCTTTATTTTTTTTTAATTATGAAAATAAGGAGAATCTTCAACTTCCAAACCAATCCACATCACCAGAGGTAACTGTTTATGCAGACTTTTAAAAATGTCTACATACACTATATAATGTTCTAGAATTTTCTTTTGTTTATTTTATATAGTATATTGTGAACAGCTTTCTATGTCTTTACACATAGATTTAACATCATTTCTTTTAAGGGCTTCGACCTCCTCAGAAAGATTTGGTTTTGATTTGCTATTACAAAGATGTTGGGCTTCCATTGTGTGTGTGTGTGTGACCTTTTTTTACTTTTATTATGGGAACTTCCTTATCAGCAAGTTAAAGCTACCAAAAGAAATGACTTGTAAAATACAGGACTCCTTTCCCTATCTTTATTTAATTTTGCAATTAGATAAGTGCTATGTAGTATAGTTTTTAAAGTAAAACTTAATTCATTAAAAGCATTACTTAACTCATTTCTGATGAAAATTTTAATTTTTTTTACCTTTCGTCAAGATAGATTCTTAATTTTTTCCAATTTAGTGTTCTTGTACAGAAGATAAACTTTGCTATTTCCTTTGGTGAATCATCTAGGATACCCTTGGACATAAAGTAGTTCACTCCCTAAAGCAGAAAGACAAATCTCATAAATCAAATTAGTCTTTATTTATAAAATTAACAATTAGGCAATAGCAGAACAATAGCCATATAGTCTTTCCAGCATTAATAGACTTTTTATAGCTTTAACATGCAAAATACAAGCTAGAACTCAAACTGAAACTATTATTTGTGGTTGATAGTTTACATGCAATGAAAAGTAGGAAATTCAAAGTTAAGACTCCTAAAGAAATCATAATTCAATTTACTGGCTCATGTCAGTTAAAACTAACTATACAGAAATATAACCTAATGGAAGAATGGCGGGGAGTGGTGGCGGGGAAGGGGAGAGGTGAAGAGGGAGAAACTACCACATAGACTTTAAAATAAGCTTTATAACAAACACTTCTGCTGCTTGACAGAAAATATGATTTCTTAAAGCTCAGATACACAATCTAATACACTTTTCAAGGAATTATGTTCTTGAGAAAATAAGATTCTTCAAGTGAAAGACTAAGAACTTTATTCTGAAAAGAAAAATAATTATTTAACTTAAAGTGGGCACAATTCCAGGCCAGTTTATGGGCTGTACACCCTTTGGCTTTAAGCACTGCCATATTCTACAAAAATTTAGCTCCAATACACACTTAGGCAAAACATAAGACAAAACAATTTCAATGTTCTTCATAGGATTTATCTTTGAATTTCCTTTTCTCTGCATGCAAAGTTTTCCAGAGAAGCATTAGTTTGTACCTACTTTAGATTTAAATCAACAACAACAAAACATCAACAAAAAAAATCAAACGCTGAAACCAATGTTCTTTCAAGTATATAGAGGGCACATTCAAATAACTGCCTTATGTGGATTTGAATGTGCTTTTATTGAAATAAAAGGCAGGTGTGTTTATTTCAACTCACAGTTATCCAGATAAATGCATTCCTACAAATGCTTATGTCTGGATAATAGCACACTGTGTGCAGTTAATTGGTAGAGAAAATGACGTATTATATACACCCGGCATACTGCTTTCACACATAAATTCCTTCAGCATTTCTTCCCTTTACAAACACTTACATAGTACTTGGAAATATTGCACACATTAAGAATACCAAAAGTTGTAAGAATTTTTATAAAAGACCCTTAAAACACTTTCATAAAATTTTTATATTAAAAAGGCATAAAGTAATTTGGTACCATGAGGTAATGCTTTTGAAAGGTTATAATTATCTGTAAATTGTAACTCAAAGATAAGATTTTTTATATAAAACTAATTGGATGAGCCATCAAGATAACATCCTATTAGCAATGCTATCAAATTCTCATGTGAATTTTAATAATATAAAAACAATCCTAAAGCACTGCTTTTTAAAAAATATATATAAAGAAGAATAGAATGTGATATCATGAAACTTTCTTGTCAACTCAATTGTAAGCCTTGCATCCTGGATACAAGGCTAGAGAATGTAACATGATCAAGATGGAAAGCCAAAGAATTTGTTTGGAATGAGGCTCTCAGCAATTGTCTGAGGGGGCAGGAACTAGAGATATAGGAATGCTTGTTCCATCCTTTCCTCCATTAGTTTGAAAAATCGAGAGTTGACTGTATATTTAATTGATCTACTGAGCAAAAATTAAGTTGGGTTTGATTTTTTCTAAAATTCCTGCATTTAAAAGAATAATCGTATATCAGAAGTATTTCCAGTGCTTAATTTTAATCCAGGTGAATCAAAAACAAAGGAGTGTCAATTAAATATTATTTAATAAGTTCATTATTCACACCTACTTATAAATCAATATTTAAGATATAAAACTAATTCTAATCTACTTTTAAAAATTATATAAAATATAAACCACTACTATGATCCATTAATTAATATGTAAATCTCTAATTATACGATATATGCCATGTTAATATCATTTGATGCTCCTTAGTTATAAATTAACATTGGTATTTGCCTCATGTAAGCATCATAAAAGTATACTGTTGGTCATTCCCTTTTTTATGGAATACATATTTTGAGAATTTAATATCTAACCTAACTTGTCCAGGCTTGACATATGGAAAAGCAGTAGAGATGCAAAGGAAATAATCTATTCTAAACACATGAAAAAACCCTCATATGCTACATTTATGAAAGTGAGAAGAGCAGTTGTTAATATGCTGGCTATCAAGACAAGGGATAGTCCAAGTGAAAGACAAAGATAGTTGAGGCTTCTGGCTTAGAAGCAGAAAGAAAGAAATGAGAGAAAAAAATGATTGATAGAAAAAAAACACAGGTTATAGGGGGCGTTGATTTGAAGGAAACAGTAGTGTGTTGACCTTACAAATGTTTAATTTCAGGTGATGATAGATACAACCAGAAAGGAAAAGCAGGCAGTTGGCAATGTAATAAGATATCGAGAAAAAAGTGAGGGTTGAAGGTACAGATTAAGGAACTCGAATAAGAAATCAGTGAGGGAGCAGGTAATGAAGAGGACAGAAACAGAAGCTCCCAGAGGCTAAGAGCCTTTGAAATTTAAAAAAAAGTATACAATGCAATTGCATATTATAGTTGAAGGAGCATAATTTTCAGAAAAGGGAGCAAATCATGGCTCTGCCACCTAACAATTATCTGAACACGAACAATTTACCCAACCTTTTAAGCCTTGGTTTCCTAATCAGTAAAAATTTTAGAAGGCTATTGTGAAGACATGAAGTGCCTAGCAAATAACCTGGCTAGTTTCCTTTATCTTATAGATAGCTCAAGGAGACAAAAAGATGGGCAAAGAGGGCACTGAATCTGATAATTGAGAGAAAAGAAAATAGGGACTTTCAAGAGGCAGTGGGGAGTAGTGGGGATTCCAAGGAGAAAGGAAGGGGCTCAAGGTAAGGACACAGTATAGACCACTCCACTGAAATATGTATTAGTACTGAGGAGGAAAAATAATGGCAAAATTAAAGGGCAAAAGGTAAAATAAAATTTTTCCAAGATAATTTTGACCTGTGTCATGTCAGAAAACAAAAGAGCATCACTGGAGAGAGAAAAAGAGAGAAAGAGGAGATAATGGGAGCGCAAGGTAAAGCGGGGCAAGGAAAAGGACTGAAAATACAGGTGAGTTTACAGTGCTTTCTAAGGCTGGAGGACAGGACAGCGCTACTCGTTCAGAGACTGGTGTATTAGGAAACTGATAAAAGTAGAAAGAGTGCATGTTGGTTTTCTTCTTAGGGAGGACAAACCATCTAGAGAGAGTTGGAAAATACCTGATTTGAATCCTCAAGCAAAATGGTAAAGATTTCTATCAACAACATTGCAGGAGAGAACAGGGAATCCATGAGGAATAATAAAAGGAGAGCCAAGCAGCATTGAGAGCCCAGGTAAAGTTGATATGAATTCATCCCATTTCACGTTAGGTTTCTCTTTAATACATCAGATGTTTTCAGTAAGTCAAGAAAGAAAAAAATCAAGAAATTTTGTAGTGCAGTGTCCATAGAGTATGCCACAAAATTTGTTATGCAGATGATAGCACCGAGACTTCATATGATCAAATTAAGAGTGGTGAGCTGTTTTGATGCAATTTGTTGTGGTTGCAAACACAAATAATTCAAGAAAACATAAATAAATAGCTAAAACCAATATTAAGAAGAAATTTAGAATGAAGAAAAAGATGACCTTAGTCACCTATATATAATGTATCTCTCCATTTACTCATTACTGTAAGAATGGCTCTTTCCACATAATTCATGTTTAAGATATAGCTACTTTGTTTTCTCCTATTACATAAATACCCGTGTTTTCTCTCCTCTTTTAACAAAACCTATTTTTAAAAAATCAAATCACTATTACTCACAGTGTGTTTCAAAAGCAAAATCTGCCATATATATGATCAGAACCAAAAATATATAAATTTGGGAACAGAGTGAACTCTAGAAAACTAGGCATGCAAAGCCAAATGAAAAAGTACTGATTTTCACTGTGAACCTAAAACTACTCTAAAAAAAGAAAAAATTAAAGTATCAATTTTAAAAAAAGTACTGACTGTTGGTACTCAAAGTACTGGCTATTGGCACAGGCACTTGGCAGAAACATTGTGTAACAGTTGGTCAAAAGAAGAAATCATTAATAAAACAAAACTGTGACATACATACAAAATCACTAATAAAACAAAACTGTACCCTTAATTTTTTTTCCTAAAGAACAGCTTAGAAAAGAAATTTAATAAACATTTTGATCTACGTAGTTTTGTTCAAATTTGCCTTTGCATACAATGTAAAAAGCCAGTACTGTGCCTACAACATTCAGGCAATAAACCTGTCCTTAGAGCACTGTATAATAGAAAGCAAACTGGACACTGTATATAATTTTCTCTTTAAAAGAAAATTTGAAGACTTTCAAAATAACAATCCTTAAACTTTAATAATATTTATAAAACAAAGCAGTTCAATTTAGATTTCTAATTTTTCTTTCATTAGATGTGATATTAATATTCAAGTATACATTTTAACCACAGTGAAATGAACAACTGAAATGTAACATTTTCATACTAAAAGTAATGTAAAAATTAGGAGATAAAATGTTGTAAAAACTTTTACTTTCTTAATTATTTCTAATAAACAATTAACGCATCAGAGGACAGCTTTCTACAGGTCATCTGAAAGTACTGCCATCCATTGTCTTGTTTAGAAATAACAGTATCAATTGTTAACATAACTTTTGATACGATTTCTTCTTTTTTATAGTGCTTTCAGAATTGCTAAGAAAAATGTAAGACCTATTAATTTTTATTCAGCCCAGCAATTCTCATTCTCTCTATTTAATCATAGAACATGTGGTCCCTAGGTAAGGGAAAAAAATGCATAGAATTTGAATAGGTAAAATTCATCTAGAGACATGTATTCTGCAAATGAAAATTAACACCTTGCTTTTTAGCTGAAGTGAAATAAATGCAGATTTAAAAATGGGCAAGTATAAGACTAGGTATCTATTTTTTTTATCCTGTCATCTTATTTCATTCTGCCCGCTAGCTTTTATGATGTTTTCTTCCTTAAGATTCCATGCATTCTCGTAGTGCAACACTGATCTTAGCCCGTACTTCAGCAATGTCACACAATGCTTTTATTCGTGGTAATTTAAGCTAATCATACATACTATAATTGTTATTCCCAATCTAGTCACTAGATTCAAAGATGACAGTAAAAATTATGCCCAAGTTTTTAAAGTTGTCCTATGTAGAAAGATTATTTTATAAGAGTAATAAGTAATGCTTTCCTCTTATTGAGGTGCCCATAACTAGGCTATTCACTGGAAAGCTCTGTGTAACTCATAACCTGGAGGAAAGGGGACTATGAAAATTGGGGAAGAAATGTGAAGATAATTTTGATGTCATTCTGAAATGTGAACTACAGGTTTAGGTCTTCTCTCTTCCCTAGGAAGAATGGAGAGTACCTATTGTCCATACTTATGTGGGAGAGAAAATGAGGGGAGGTAGATAAGGGTAAAGAGGATCAAACATATGCTGATGGAAGGAAATTTAACTTTGGGTGGTGAACACATAATGCAATATACATATGTATTATTGAATTGTACACTTGAAAATGATATGATTTTATTAACCACTGTCACCCTAATAATTCAAAAATAAAATAATTTAAAAAAGAGAGAAGAGAGGATGCCAATATCTTATATCCAGTTCTCTCTGATACAGTTACTGATATTGGTCAGAACACCACATATTATCTGGAGGACAGTGAAGAGTCATACTGTTCAGTTTTGAGTATGAAATATGGAATAATATCAGTTTGTTTATGTATCTTGTTTGAAGTGACAAAGATTCCAGCTTCCAAGAACAATTTATGAAGGATATTTCAGTACATTAAATGTACAATGCTCAGAAGTTGCTAAGAACAGTCACATAAACCCTAAATTATTTGTAACCAGAAGATGTCAATAGGAAATCTCACATAAAAGAGGGATAGCTCAAAGCAAAAATAAAAGTGGAAAATCCCCTCTAACAGAGTTTAGGGAAAATGGAAGAGAGTTGTAGAACAGATCTTTCTACTTATTTTTCATGGGAGAGAAAGCAATGACATTAGACAAAATAACATGAACCATAGTATCTAAGGTTTTACATAACAATAAAAAGTGCCTATTAATTAGTTCTAATAGTCTCAAACAGAAAAAGAGCCACATCTGTAAGTTTTAATAGTCCCTAAAAGAGGCACACCCATAACTGGGATAGAACAATGATGAATATAAAATTACTTCCTAACTGACAAATTACTACTAATAATTAAATATAGCAATCATTATTGTAATTATTATTGACAAAGTTGCTGGTAGCTGGGGTAAGCTTCTTGAAAGAATCCGTTCTTTCTCTAATATGTCTGTAAATTATAAAAAGAAACCATTTGAATCAAAATATAGAGATAATACTCTATTAGGTTAAGGTATTATTAATAACAATTCAAATTTATGAGAAAACTACACATTTGAACATCAATGTCAGAATTACTGCTTTGTAAAAATCACACACGAACACTGCATTTGCAATATGCGTGCGTGTGTATAACTATTTAAATAACTAACTCCACTTGGATAAAGTTTTATCATATTACCCAGATTCTAATATGTACACTCATATTTTAACAGCTCTAAAACAATTTAAAAATAAATACTTAAAAGAAACCCAAATCTTAATAATAAACAGAGAAGCAAATTTAGATTTAAATGGTAATTTCACTGCCAGCACATGTGTATACTTAGTCATGTAATTAAAGTATCTGTCCATCCTACCACCATTTCAGCCAAGACACATGTGTAATTGAGACATAATTTTGGACCTCTAATTATTGCTTAAAATGTCCTCAAAAAGATTAAACTAAGCACCACTGAAACCAAAAGTTACTGTACATGCAAAAGATTGCTCATTGCATGCCTGGAAATGAAATGAAAGGCAAAGAACATCACCATCTAAACCTAGGAGATGTTGTTGTGACAATATTTACTTCATGAAGAATCACTACTTGGGTGTCAAATATTTATCTACTAGAACCCAAAAGTTCCAGGAGAAGAACCCCCGAACCTAGAGCCGTGCCTGGCTCTTGGTACTACAAATTGTTGTAATTGTACCGCTAGCATAAATTTAAAGCTACATTTTGGTGAGTACTTAGATGCACTAAGCACTTAGAAGGACTAAACGTATACTATTTAATTTAATCTTTGGAACATTATAATGATATGTTAATATTATTTCTCCATTTTACAGATGGGGAAACTGAAGGACAGAGAGTTTAAATAATTTGCCCAAGGTCAAAGTCATATAACTAGTAAGTGAAGCGATACTTAATAAGTATTTGTTGAAGAGTCTTCTGTATAGAGCTTCTAGCTGACTTTCCAGAGAAGCTGTAAACTTTTAAGAATTATATAATTCAACTAAGGGGGAAAAAAACATAACAACTTAACAACAACAAAAATCTATGAGTTGAACCAAAACTCCAGTACACTGAGAAATACCTGAAATTATAAACTCTCAAAGGCTGGAGTCACCAGTCCAAATAATAAAAACCAACGTGGCATCATGACGACAGATTTAACAACTAAATGGCTAAAATTGGTTCACAAAGATCTTAAGACTGATTATAAAGAAGGCATCTTTAAACTTCATGATAAGAAAGAGGAAAATTATATATCTTATGGATAAATGGTTAAAAAAATTTGCATTTAATGTAATTTTCTACATACTCCCATATATAAAAGCTGCAATTAAATTGATGGATGCTATACAATTGATGACATATAAGAACTGAGAAAATACTGTCTTTTGAATTTCTGATAAAACACATTTTGAAGTGACATCTACTGTGATGCTGGTAGTGGCAACTGCAAAGTTCAGGAAAGACATGTAGGAGAGACAACTACCTTGAACATAAAAGCTGAGAACTTAAGTCTAGAAAGTAATGCCAAGTTTCACTGAAACTGTGATCACATCAGATAAGGAAGAACATTTTAGAGGTATCAAGGTGGTCAGATAGGATATGATAAGGAAATAAAAGATAAATAGATTTTTCCTTGAAATGTACTTAAAATATTATTAATACAATATTACAAAGTTTCTAAGTACATTAATCTAAATTGGCAACAAAATTCAAACAAAGGAAAAAAATCTTGCTCATTTTAGCATTTCATAGTTTTAAATCTGTAGTTTGAATGTTATAGTGCTAAAATATTTTAATTAAAATATTCTAATTTTATTCTTTCCTCTAGTTCAAAGTCCTAGATCAATACATTGTCCGCTAATTTCAGTTTATTTTTACCCCAGACAGTTCACACTAAATGAGGTAACAAATTAGTATTTCCCATAGCATACTGAGGAAAACAAATGCAAAATCCAACAGGTGGTTTGACTGATGAATAAACTATGAAATACTCTAGGCCTGAATCTCTTTAAATTAGACTAAGACTAGAAAAGGGCCTGAGAAATTGATTCTCATCGAAGCTTCCGAATGGTTTACTCCGAGCCTACAAACATCCTTCTAAACTATATGCTAGAACAACTCTTGGAGAGTAGATGGGGAAAGAGGGTGGCCATGATATAGTACAGTAAGGGCAGAATGTAAAATAAAGTTAAATAAAAATTAAATAGATAAATCTTTATCTTAATAGACACAGGATAAAGTTGTCTTCTTAACCATAAAATCAACACATGATGGATCAGATTAAAAAGTAGACAGATGGATACACACATACACACCCACACGCACATCATGTTGCCCTCAAACAAGTAAATGGCTTCCAGTTTAGTATGATTTGACCAGTTGTAACCAGGTTGAAGGTATTAACTTATCTAGACAGAGGATAGTATTTAGTGTCTGAGAGGCATAGTTTTGCACTTTGACTCTAATGCTGATCGAGGAAAAAGTACTCTGCCAATGACCTTGAACACTGTAGCTCTTTTGAGTAAATAATTCTTATAAAAGGGAAGCTATATTTTGTGAGAGACTCCTCTCATTGTCAATTAGTTCCTTTTGCGCTGATTAAATTCTTGTCAGCAAATCTGGAGATAAAATTAATTAATTTGCTAATGAGAAATAGCAATGTTTATTTTTATAAAAATAATGTGTTCAGGGTTACATATCAAACTAAGAGTTTGAGTAATAGAAGTAATGATGATGATGATGATGATGATGAAGAAGAAGTAGTAGCAGCATGAGGATATTTTTGACTGCAAACAACAGGAACTTCAATTCAAAAAAAGGTAAAGAGATTTATTACCTGTATAAAAAGAAGTTCCAAACTAATATGGCTCCAGGGTTGTTAGGCTTACACATGACACCATGGACCCAATTCTTTCTTTCCAATGTGCTATTCTCAGTATGTTGGTAACACCCTCATGGCTGCAGGTGTTCCTGTCATTACATCCTAATAAACCAATTCCCAGAAGTGTGTGTGTGTGTGTACACACACACATGTACACGCACACACACACACACACACACACAATACTACTTCCCTTTGTTTCATTTTAAAACCTAAAGAATCGTTCTCTACACAATCTCCTCCAATCTCACAGATCAGAATAGGATAACATGGATGTCATGGAAGCCAAGGGGAATAGAATTAACATGATTAGCTTAGAATAATCTATATTCAACTCTTGAGGCTGGCAATGGAACCAGTCTCTCCGCTGGTTTATAGTGAGGAGTCTCAGGAATGGGATTTAAATGCTGCCTATATAGGGCTTCTGTGATTTTTTTTTAGAAATTACTTTTATCATAGGATACAGTGGTATTAGAAGGAACTCTTAAGGTGTCTTCTCAGTTCTACATATATCCTTCCGTTTTTCCCCACTTTCTGGCAATAACAATTTCCTTCTGGTAATTAGGTTTAATCACCTCAGCAACAGCATAATTACCTATCCTCATACTCTCTTTTTTGTTTGGTTGCATTTTAGTCTGTGTGTTCTGTGGCAGGAGGACCTAAAATAGCAAGAAGGTGGTCTTAGCAACCATTTTAAATCATTGTGCCTCTGCTGTCAATATTCCCCCTTTGGGTATTAAGGCCTCTAAACCAGCAGAGCCCAGAAATAAAGGGAGCAGAATCACAAATATTATAAGTGGCTCACTAGTAAAAAGTGTTGTAGATGCCTGAATGCCTACACAAAGGCCATTTCGCTGTTTTCATTGTTTCTAGCATCCCCGCCACAGTTACTAAATCATGTTAAGTTTACTGATTCATGTAATCTTTTTTATTCTGTTCTCTACTGGTTTAGGGTTGTTCACTTAATTTAGTTATGTTCATAAGAAATGAGCACAAGTGAATTGAAGGCCCTGAAAAAGAACTGTCTCCATAATAAGCATGAGGAATTTGAATTTTTCTTTGCCCTCTTTGTGCTGAGGGTATTTTCACATAAGAATGTAATATTATGAGCAGTAGTGGCCATCTTGTTATCAAGACAGGGCGAAAGTCAACACAGTGAAGGTCCATGAAGAGATCACTGTATCACTGAAATAACTGAAATACTCACCTCTAAGTGCCATTTGAAGTAAATAAAGGTGTATAGTTTAAGCCATTATTAGTTAGGTTCTTTGTTCCTTCAAGCCAAAAAACCCTCGCTGATACATACAAGGATGAGTGGGGACTGTTGGTGGCAGATCATAAAATGTGGTACTTTCTCCTCGAGGAGAAAGTGAAGACGCTTAAGAGCCAGAACACGGAGCTGGCGTCCAGAGCGAGCCTGCTGCGCGAGCAGGTGGCGCAGCTCAAGCAAAAGGTCCTCGGCCACGTCAACAGAGGCTGCCAGCTGCTGCCCCAGTGCCCGCGTACTGAGTGAAGGGCACTGAGGACCTAATTATTCCTAGATATATTTCAGTTTGCAACATAAGCTAAGAATTTAGGAATTTTAGTTCACCTTTCTTTATGTTATCAGGCACTGTTCAGAGTATACCCATCTACTGTCAACGTGACTTAGGATCTACACCTATAAAATAAGTTTATTCGAGAGAGACTGATCTACTTTCCATGGAAATATAAAGTCAAATTTCTAGACCTAGAGAACTAAGGATAAAACCTTGAAAGGCAGTACATCTGCCAAACTAAAAACTATTTTGGTGGCCTGTCAACCTTCACTGGAAAAATCCCTGAGTTGCAGGAGATGCTAAGATTTAATAAAGTTCATGTAGGGAATGAAATACCACGGACATGATGATGACTAGTCTGTTCCAAATTAGTTGACATTGATATGTATACTGACATCTATAGGCAGTTATTTGAATTCAATATTGCCATCAGATTTGTTGTTCTACCCTTATTTTCCAAACTAATAACACTTTCCTTAACATTTTAGATGACAATCAAAATATAGACCACAAATAAACCTCTCAGTTTGTCAAAACTCAACTATCAGTATTAATTACAAAAACAAAAACAAAAAACTGTCAGACCAAAGGAAAAAGAACACATAATTATAGATCCATAGACTTTCAATAAGAAATAAGACTACAGACAAAATAAACTTCAGATAGCTGTCTGTCATTGAACTACATGATATTTCAATCATTCAATCTAGGTGTCTTTCCATTTAGGAACACATATTATTTACACATAGTAAGATTACAGATAATCTGTAATAGCACACTTGAGAATATGTTTCCTGGACTATTATTTTAAACTCCACCCCCCCCCCAAAAAAAGACACTATGTGATATAAACTTGAAATATCCTGCAACAACACCCTCTTAGATA
Source organism: Pteropus alecto (assembly GCF_000325575.1). NCBI lineage: Eukaryota > Metazoa > Chordata > Mammalia > Chiroptera > Pteropodidae > Pteropus > Pteropus alecto. The sequence goes on along the minus strand of NW_006431918.1, from coordinate 14,038,462 downwards.
CTCACAATGTGCATCAATGTATTAAAGGGTTTAAAAAGTTCTTCTGTAAATAAGCCAACTAATCATATCTATTGTGATCAAATTTATTAGACTTGGGAACTGCTTTGACTATGTTCATTATACTATGGAATAATTATTTCAAAGAAAACATTTGGGAAATGCTTATCTGTAAATTCTGATGATACCAGAGTTTTCTATCTCTAGCAATAAAAATAAAAGTTACTTTTCATCAATGTTGCTATGCTATGAAGTAATGGTAATGAACATTTTGCTGCTATATGTTAGAGCAAAAAGTCAGTAAGCTTTAATATCTGAGATATTATTCATAAGAATTGAGTATAAACTCCCGAGTTCCTTTCTATAATGGAGAACTACAATTTTCCTGTTTATATTTTAACTGGTCTAACAACAAAATAATACGTTATCTAGAAAATAATTTGCTTTATGCATTTTCACCTAAAACATGTACACAGGTCAAATTTAAATTATTTATCATAATAGAATCTATCCCAGATCAACCTAACAAAATACACAAAATTGTATGCATGTGGGTCTTTTTGTATGAACAAAGGAAAAATGTGCTGATGAAGTTAAAAATAAAGACTTATTTTACCTGACCTCAAGATTATTTTTAAAAACTTATTATATATTTACACAAAAATAAACCTATAATAAAGTTAAACCATGTTCGCTATCAATTTTCCAGACTAAATTTAAAAATAACTATGTCAAGAAAATTTTTAATACTAAATGGAGCACAAAGAATATAGTTTACTGGATAAGTAAAATTACTTTATTATAATACTGCTACTGGAATGAAATCAACACACGTAACTCGTACATGCAGGGGAAATACAGCCTAATGTAAACGGATGGTTTTTAGCACATTCCTTTACTAGAATGTGGTCACCTGCCACAAAGTACACAAGCTCATGCACAAGATCAAGACTTTACATACAGCTGAAATCACAATGTCATGCATATAACAACAGCGTGCTAGATAATCGTACCACAAACTGTGCAGATGTTCTCCCCCACCCCATGAGCCACTGCCAGCAGTTGCTGTGAAGTTTGGTTACCCATATCCGTGACATGAACGATGTCCTTTGGAGAATCTTGTTCCCTGTGGCTGTAAGTATTCTTATTTTTATAATATTTTAATGATGCTTGCTATCAAAATGTTAAGTACAGAACTAGAAATTATGGAAAAGTAGACTTTTTACAATACTGAACAATTATATACATCTCAGGTACTTAGAATAAACACCACTTATAGTTAAACATGTCATCAAAACTAATTTACTTCTCAGGCTTAAGTTAACCCAAAATAACACATCTGATGACAGTGCTCCAGTGAGGAGAAAAAAACCAAATCAATCCCCAAAAAGTACTTACTGATTTCTAGCACTCAAAAACCGTGGCAAGAGTCAGTCTATGGCTAAAGTATGACCCATATAGAGAAGTTCTACATAAAAACATCTATTAGGCTATCTCTTTAAATTACACATTTTCAACTTTGAAGGCTTAACTTGGATAAACAACCAAGTTGACATTGATTATTTATATTAGTCAGTGAAAGAAAGTATAGAATATAGTTATTAAAGTATTTCCCCTCATTTCTCTGCATCTATAAATGTATTTCAATATCCTAAGTATATCCTAAGTGCATTCGGTAAAGGCAGTATTTTATCCCGCTGTTAGGCGACACCTGCTAAGTTAGCGATGTTCATAAAAGCACAGAGTCAGAATTCTGTGAATGGTTCAGCTCTATGCCTCTTGGCAGCACCATGTGCCCCTTTCAGAAGAGTGAATTCAATACTTTTGGGAAGCTCCAGGATATCTTTAAATCAGGCCAGCAAGTGAAGAAAAAGAAAATACAGCCAACTCTCAATAACAATGGGAGGTAGGATGGATATGTAATTCTGAAGATCTAAAAATCTTATTTTAATAACTTTAATCCCCTAGCTTAGCAAACATTTGACTTAAAAATTTTTTTAAATTTTTCTAGATAAAAAGAGGACTTTAATTTTACCTCTTTTCTCTGCCCCCTCTCCAAATATTCTAGAGGAGGTATAACAAGAATCCTATAGTCTGACATATGTAGATGCAAAGATAGAAACATATTTTCACATCCAGCTTTTCTAATTTAGACATTTCAAACTAGCCATATCATATTCTAGTATATGAGGGCTTATCTGTATTTTCATCTTTGCATAAAATGAATGGTTTTATAATTTGTTTAAATAATTGGTACTCCTTTAGCAAGAAATGACCACTTACCATAATCAATCTCAGCAGTTATATCCAACTTTTCTGACTTGGTAAATCTACAACTCAGTACTTACCAAGTTAAATTTTCCTTAGAATGTAACATTTGCAAGTGATATGAATTGAAGATGACAGTTTACTCAACATCAGTATAATTCATGACAGGAGCCAGTATGCCTTGATAAGCTAAACATAATAAGATGGGGGTTTGTAAGAGCTGCTTTTCCTGATTCTTATGCTCTTGAGTAAAACACTGTATTATTCTGCTTCGGTTCTTCTCTGGTAATCATCATTCAATTAACTCAACAGATGGATGCAAAATATATATCTTATTATAAAGTCTGTCCTATGAACTTATTAGCAACAAGTAATGTCTAATTCTAATAAACAAGAACAATAAAGTCTCTGTAACCATGCCATTCTTCAAACAGATAAGTGTAGCTGAATCTCTTGTACAGGGTAGACATGCCATAGTGCAAGCTCTAAAAGGTGACATGCTTACAGTTGCTATATATTTAGAAAAGAACTCAGATTTGATAAAAAATAAAGTAAAAACAACTATATTTTATGATAAAGGCATCTGGAAAAATTTGCAATAAAGTAACAAGTTACAAAACCTAAATTAATAATAGTTTACCCATTCATTTGCCTTCTAAAGTTATTAATTTCTAAAAAAATCAGAATCATATGTTTCAAATATATAATGTGAAATTTAACATTATAAATCATTCTACTTTTACTGAAAATATCAGTCTTTTATTCATTGAAAGTAAAAACTCTTTAAACAGTAGGGATAGGAGAGAACAAATATCTTAATTTAAATATTTATACCAGGCTTTAAAATATATATACTTTGTTTTATTTGTGGGGCTAAGACTTAACTGATAATTTGTATGTTATCAGTAAACATTTGCAGGAGACTATTTTATTTTTCATTCATGTACAAAAAAAAAAATTAACAAAGAAAGAAATCATGTATAACGAGGAAAAATGAATTTAACTTTAAAAATATGATATCACTTGTATTATTATGTGCATATTTTTAAAATCAGTATTTCTGTTTAATATTCAAATATTTTATATGGGAGAAACATTTCTCCAATTATAACATAGCAAAAGTTAAGATATTTTAAAAAATATTTTACTGCATGATTTAAATAGTCCTTAACACCTCCGCAACAAATGGAAAAAAGAATTGGGTTTTGAAAATTATGTAAATTAAAATAACTGCCAGTTAAATTTTTCCACAGAAAATAATACACCCAGAAGTAGTAGTTTTGATGTAGAATTTTCGCTAGATTTCTAAGAATAAACCTAGTAGATATTTAACATCTACTTGAAAATCTGAACCTTTCCAAGATATATTAAAATGAGAACAGTGGAAATAACTGTCTTCACATTTTGATCATTCATATATATTAAGAAAAAATTAACAAATTAATTATAGCAGTTATTCTTTCTTCTCCTACTCTCTCTTTTTTCTGTTTGTGTCTGTTTATTGTCTTTAATAAAGAGAATTAAATAATGAATAGAAAATTATTTAATTTATAACAGAATCTATAAGCAGTTTCTATGTCAACATGGAACTAGATTATTAAAGGCATTATTTGAAGGCTACGTTCTGATGTGTTGCAAACAAGAACAATGTCTTTTGCAATAATTATCTGATAAACATCACTACTAAATATAAACAATAATAAGGGAAGAAAATGCTGCAGATAAAATTTGATGAACATAGGTAATGCTCTTATAAAGTAGTAATATCTCCATCAGGTCCAGCAGAGGACTGCGCATGTGTCATGTAAGCTGCCATACAAAGTAAGCAGGTAGAAAGATCAGGACATGACATGACAAAGTAAAAGGGAATAACTGTCATATAGCAATAATTCAAATACTGAGCTTTGCAGTGATTGAATAGGCATATTTAGTGACTTGTTATTTTACTTGCGAGTTTCATATATTGGAAAGCTGCAGCAAGATAGTATTAAAGTTCAACTGTTAAAAATATTCAAGTTCTTCACTTACCTCATCTGGGTTAGCATTAAAGGTGAGGCTGCCTTCATCCAGCTGCATATACAATTTTCTAAAAGAAAACCCTATAGGTGGGTTCTTATTGTATATGGAACAGTGACCCCAAGTGGATTTACACAACCTAGAAAAACAAGATAAAATCCGACAAGAAAACATTACCATTTCCCAAATTAAACGTGAATATACAATAAAATAATAACATGAAATGATATAAAATTAGATTCTATAGCTCTAAAGTTTAAAATGTTTAATTTTATATTTTTTAATTTGTTTAGAACTAGAGTATGACAAATGCCTTCAATTTAGCAATTTTGCCAGCACTTAATAAATGTGAGTTACAAAGATTAATAATATTTGTGAGTACTATCTGAAATTAAATATAAACTGATAATAATGATGATGATAGCTAACATTTACTGGGTGCTTACTAAATGCCAGATACTATCTGCAGCATTGAAACAGCATTAACTCGCTTAATCTTTACAGCAATCCTATGATGTTGGTGCTTCAAGTCAACAAACACAGACATGATAAAAAAGCTGCCCGAGGTTGCGCAGCAAATTTGTGTAGAGGCAGGATTTGAACCCAAGGAGTCTAACTCTAGAGCTTGCAATCTTAACTGAGAAGCTAAACCAAAGATTAAGGAAACTATGTGCTCTATTGTGACATAAAACTGAATGGGGGGGCAAAGATTGCTGGGCAAGGGGACAACTTTTTTTTTTAACTGTATATATTAACAACAGGCAAACTAAACACAGAAATTGTTTGTAATGTATAACTCAATACATACATCAAAAGCTGTGACATTAAGCATAGCAGTTTCTAAGTACTGTTCAAAGCATTGGCTCTTTACTATCACAGTGATACATGATTGTTTAAAAATTCTAAGAAACCTAAAATGCTAACAGTTCATATCTCAAAATACATTATTTCTGCAGACAGGAATAGTTATTTCCAATTCTGTACAGAGCCATTAGCTACTGGTTATTATTTGAAAGCTAATGTTTTATCTTATTACAATGCCTAGAAATTCTGGATATATACCACAGACCATAAAATATAAATGTATCACTCCAGAAACATAAACATAAAATATCTACTTATAGAGATAAACATGAAAGCAGTTTCACTTTCTAATATTCATTATTGATTTTTGGCTCAAACTTCCTTCTTTTCACACATACTATACATAGGAAAAAAAGAAAAAGTTACTGTCTCAGCTTATAACATAAAAAATTGTGATGATAGTGGATAAAGTATTTAATTTGAGAATATCTTCTTAATAGGTAATTATATCCTTGTATTATAATTACCAAATGAAATATCGATTCTAAAACCGTTCAGTACAGCATAAAGAACATATTACAATAATACTGTAATAACTATGTATGTTGTCGGGTGGGTACTATCTGGGGGATGATTTTAAGTTATATAAATGTCTAACACTATGCTGTACACCTGAAACTAATATGATATTGAATGTCGATTGTATTTGAAAAATTGAAAAATTAAAAAAAAACAGTAAATTTAGTAACTTGTTTAGAAAATTATCAATATTTTAGTAGCCTCTTTAACCTAGTCCCGTAGTTTTTGCCTTTTATTACTAAGCAACAGAACCTCCCAACATTAGTAAGTATTCAACACATCCAAAGTTAAAATAAAAACTAAGCCAGTCTTTAATTTAAAATAGAAGCACCTTATCACTAAGAAAAAAAGCAAAGTGTCATAACAATAGGTATAATTATGTGGTAAACAAAAAGGAAGCATTTCTTTCAGAAATGAACAATCCACATTTAAATCCCAATGAACTCTGGTTGAGTTCATTGAGATGAGCTCAGATATAAACTTTTTTTTAAAAGTTCAAATATAAGAATATAAGTTTGTTGGGAATACTAAAATTAGAAAAGAGATTATAAATAAAATGAGCCAGTTAAAGTATTTTCATTTCCTCTTATATTAAATTATTAAAAAATTATTAACTATTTTAAGCATTACTAATAGAATTTCCTCTCACTGCCATAATACCTTCACTATGACAAGATGATGAGATCGACAAGATGATACTGATGATTTTTATCTATTTAGAGGTTGAGAAATGAACTTTATAATAAAAACTGTAACATCAAGAAGCCTGAGTGAGGAATGTATTGATGGTAATACATTTTCACTAAAGACTGGCTATTTAGATAATTTACTAATTCTCTCAAACAGATTTTCATTTAAAAATTATTTAAAGTCTCAAAAAGACTTGATTTTAGGTATATTTTATATCATTATGAAGTTCCTTTTTAAAATAATGAGATAAACTTTGGTAAAGAATGCTAGAAAACCAAAAATTCTACTATGTTTGGTAACATTTTCACAACTCAAGTATTTGACACTATTTAAGGATTAATTTATGATCCATAAAATAGATTCTATTCCACCAAACGTTTTTAGATTTATAGCTTAAATTTAAGCTGGTATAATAATAGCTGCTAAAACTTCTATAACCTGCATTCGGTTCAACAAGTAGATTATTTCCTTGCTTTCTAACATTTACTTACATCGTTGATGAAATGGTTAGGAAAAAAAAAAGAGCAGATGAACTATTCACCAGTTAAAGTTTATGCTAACAAACACTTCTGATAAAAAGAAATATATCAAATAAGTGAACAAACACTCCTATACTCCAACTGAGAAATAAGATTTGAGAAATATTTATTGCTTTTAAGAACGCTTATTTTTCATAGCACAAACTACACCTCGGGTGTGAACAATCTAAGTTTTATTTTCTAAATTCTCACTTAACAACTTGTATTTTTAGAATAAACTGACAATTTCTGATTAATAGTAAACAGACAAATCTCAATTGGTAACCTCTCTTCTAACTACAAAGCCATTATTTCTTTTATACTGCCCTTCTTTTCCCAATATCAAGTTTAACATATTGATAATTGTATCTTTATCTTTCCAGGTTTTAATAAAGAGCAACTCAAAATACAAGCCCAGGGTAAAAAGAAATATTTCATAATACATATATCTATTATAAAAAGAACACTTAAGTGACTACGTGTAGAGATACTGACTCAAACATGGTGGGTTGAACTTACCCTTGCCAGAGAAGTTCATCGTTAGCGAGGTCCTGCCAAACGCATGAAGCTAAGCAGAGGTCAGTTGCATTCAAGTAGGACAAGATGGTGAAGCTTAGTTCGGGAGGCAACATTTCCAAATTAATGAATCCTTCTTGTTCTTTAGATTTCCTTGCCTTCAATAGATGATATATGTCAATGCCTCCTTGGACTTGTTTACGATGACTGGTGTTAGCAATGTTACTGGCAGCCATCCTCCTGCTCTGCTCTCTGCTGAGGTAGCCTTGTTCGCTATAGCCTTCCTGCTGTAGCTGCTGGTTTCTGGCCACTCTCCACAGCCCCTGACCCATCTGCAAGCCTGGGAGCAAGCCAGAATGTAAGGTTACATTAGAAAAACGAACCTTCCTTTCCCAGTGGTGCAACAACTCCGACATGAAGCGTTCATTCATCAGAATTAACATTCCTCATTAAAGCATATTAAAAGGATAATATATTACAAAGAATAGCTGGAACATCGTAAGTACAAAACTTGGATGGAGAAAGTTTCAGAAATATTTGGTTTATCGCCCTTATCCCAGTTTGCTGACTACTTTAAAAGTCCACAGGTGACATAATCATTTTTCATATGGTGAGATTTAAAAGTTACTGATGTCCTAAAGACTCTTACAAATTATAATTATGTGGACTTACGGGCTAGTATTAAATAGAGCTCTGATCAGAGCCCAGGACTTGAGTTAAAAGGCCTCTAACCCTGCTTTTTATCACAACTCAGGCTAAGCTAAGCTAGCCCCTTTTAACCAAACTCCCAGATGCATAACAGCTGTGAAACAGGCTTTTAGTTTAATTCTTGCCAGTCTACACTTATGCTGTAGACTGTAATAAAATGTAACATAGGCCCTGAAGTCTAATTCAAAAACCTTATAAATTAGACACCTAGAACTCCATGATAAATAGCTCAGTAATGACTATGTGGTTTTGTTATTGCTTTAAGAAAAATCATAACTTAGACTAATTTTCCAGTTCTTCTCCATACAGTCCTATGGATTCCTCAGAGATATCTGGGGAAAGACAGGAGAAAGCATGCTCCAGTCTCCTCCACCTCCATCCATCTACCTGGCCTCCAACCAGGGTGGCGCTACACTTATCTTACAAACGTTGGACTTCCTCGTATACAAATATATAGAAAACTACTGGCCTAGACTTTCTATTTGATTTTGGTTTTAGAATAAGTAATGTTTCCTGGGCAAATCATTTGTTGAGAAAAAAGAAATCAGAAAGAGCTTTTAACTAATATAAATAATGGCTCTCATGATCTCTTTTCCAAACAAAATACTCATGTTCTATAACCCAAGTTGACTACTAATATGTGTGTATTTCAAAAAATTTTGGGGGAAAATCAATTTTTGTATAAAATCATTAAACTCAATTTCATAAATTTCATAGCATAATTTGACCTTAAAATATAGTTTATTTAATTAGCTGTTTACAATTAGGACTAATAAAAATGAAAACAAGAAACAAAACCCACTGGTGAACAGAAATTTTGAAAATTATTAGGAACAATTTTAAAATTGAGTAAAATTTCAAAAAATGTCAAAGATAGTTATTATTTTCAATATCTATAAAGGCATGATCCACATGTATATTTACTGAGCTACTGGCTATTATTTGGATAATGGCTACTATCACACGTCACTTGTTGATCAAAACACAAAAAAGAGTCCAAGATAATTGTTCACTCTTCCTCCTTACAGTGAACTGCTTAGAACTCCAGTATAAGGAAAAGAAACACATTAATGATTTTTAAATGTGGGGAGATTTGTTTTTGCAAAGAAACCATGAAAGATAACCTTTCCTCCCTGCAACACATAGCACAATAATGGTAGCAGTTTCTAAATAAGTGGTTAAGCTATAATAATGAAATTCTTAGTTTTAACGTAGAATCTGAAGATAATAAAAAGACAAGCCACACACTGGTAGAAAACCTTCGCAAAGCACTTATCTGATAAAGGACTGGTATCCAAAATAAATAAAGAGCTCAAAACTCAACAGTAAAAAAAATAAATAACCCACTTAAAAATGAGCAAAAGATCTCAAAAGATGACTCACCAAAAAAGATACACAGATAGCAAACACTCATATGAAAAAAAAGATGCTCAACATCACATGATATTAGGCAATTACAAATCAAAACAACGATGAGATATTACTATTAGAATGGTTGAAGTCCAAAACACTGACAACACCAAATACTGGCAAGGATGTGGGAATGCAAAATGGCACGGTCGTTTTGGAAGACAGTTTGGCAGTTTCTTACAAAACTAAACATGTTTTTGCCATATGATCTTGCATTCATGCTCCTTGGTTTTTACCCAAATAAGCTTAAAACTTATATCCACACAAAAACCTGCACATGAATGTTCATGGCAGCTTTAGCCATAATTACCAAAACTTGTAAGCAACCAGGATGTCCTTCAGTGGGTGAAGGGATAAATGGTGGTATATGCATACAATGGAATATTTAGCACTAAAAATAAATAAGCTATTAAGCCATAAAAAGACATTCAGGAAACTTAAATGCGTATTACTAAGAGAAAGAAGTCCATCTGAAAGGCTACATAATGTGACTTTAACTATACGGCATTCTAGAAAAGACGAAACAACAGTGAGAATAATAAAACTAAGAAAAAATAGACTATCAACAAAAATTTGTAAGGAGTTTTAAGTTTGCTTAATGTTTAAATATGCCATATATTACAACATGTGCAATTTAATTCTGATACAAATTTAACATTTTAAGACATACAATCATAAAGAAAGGTATTTTGTTTTCACCGTGGCTATTTCTGTGTTTATCTTAACAAGAAAATATCTAAAAATCGCCTTGATTGCTAAGCTCATCTATCCTATCTGTTGTCATTTTTAGATACTTACACTTATTCTTGTCATTTTAGATACTTACACTTATTCTTCTCTTTTGCTGTAGCACCACTAAAAGTTAATAATCAAACATGGTAACTATGGTATTTGGAGTCTCAAGATTTAAGGCATTTAATATCAATTACTTAGTATTTCCCCTACAGCATCTTTCTAGTGGCATATGGTTAAGCAGCTGTTGTTGCTCTCAGGGATGTTGCTAGGGAACGCAGATTCACGGTGATTTCCCTAGGCTCCGGACTTTAGTGGGAATCACTTAAATTGAGCGCTGAATGTGATGCAGAAAGCATCCGGCAGGTAGAAAGAGGTAAAACCAGCAGTTGGTTCTTTAAAAAAAAAAAAAAAAATTGATGGGGAAGGTGTGGAAGTCCTGGCTCATGTACACAATCTATACAATCATTCAGACAAAGAAAACTGCATTTTCTATCCTCCTACTGTTAAATAATAGTGCAAATTAGCCCCTTGAGACTTCATTTTCTCTTTAAAGCAGTTGTTGATACTGGGCAAGAACATAGTACAATAAACCACTTGAGGAAGATTAATATCATAAGTTTATCCTTTGGGGAAAGGAAAGGGTGTCTATAGTGTTCCAACCCCACTCTCAATATTCCTTAGGGATGTGGAATGTGGGTGGGACTGTCAGAAAAGTGATAAAACTCTCAAAAGGACATGATATCCATGGCAGACATTGTGATGCAAGTCATGGAGGGAACAGTGTCGTGGACTCTGAAGCTGAACAGACTTGAGTTTAAACCCTCATTCCACTGATGATTACTCACAAGACCCTAGGCATTTATTTGACTATTCTAAGCTTTATTTTTTTCTTGTTAGGCATGTATCATGTAGAGTTATTATGCATCATTGATGTTTTTCCTTCCAAAAAAAGGTCTTTTGGTATTAAATAGCTTAATTTTAATATTCTGAACTCTAAAATTATTTCAATTCATGCTAACATAATTTTAGGAATAGGTTTTAAGCCAAGACCAAAATAAATATAAATGATGGGCTACCATCTTATTAACATGATTTGTGACATAAGATATCACTTGGACAGTACACAGAAGAAAGGATGTTTTAACTCACTTTGGCAAAAAATTTTTATGGTCAACTCCTGGCTTCTTGTTAAAGATGTAAGATCGAACACATATATTTATCACCTTCCATCGTATTAAAATGAGAGAAAATGAGTAAAAAAAAAAAAAAAAAAAAAAAATAGAAACTAAGCCTATAAGAGAAGAAAAGCAATGCCGAGTGGACATGAGATTTCAACAGATTTCTGTAGCATAAAAGTGGAAGGAGTGGTTGCTAATGAAGCCATGAAGAGGAAGGAGAACAGTCTGGAAAAGTGCAGAGAGGGAAGCAGAAGCTTATCTATACGGCAGAACCCTCATGAGCCTTTTGGGGGTCCAAAGCACAGTAGAAGTATGGGAGTAATTCAGAGAAAACAAGGAACAAAAAGCAGGGGACTTAATGTCTCTGTGTAACTGTTTCTTCCTCATACAATAATGAAAAAAATCCCCCTTTACAATTTTTGTGAGAACTAATTTAAATATGTCTATATGGAACAAAATAGACCACAGCCTATTCTCCAACACAGAGGTGTCTAGAAGGCTTAGGCGTCTACTTCAATGCCCGCTCAAAAAATTGAATGACTCTAGAGAAAGGACTCCCCTCTTCTTCCACTAGGATTTACAAGTGGCCCAGCGTAATGGCTATCAGACCAATCATCCCAAAGCGATGGCACCCTATTCAGATGCATACATTTATAAGTCATCTTTTTATTGTCTCAGAGATCTAATGTGCAATCATTAAAATGTGGCTGGAACACTCGTACAACAATCACTTGGTTTATTTTTTCCCAATTTCATCTAGTGACTCCGGTAAAAGTTAACAAGTTAATTTTTAATCTTAATCTAATAGACAGTTATAAAATCAAATACTCCACCCATTACAGTTTTGAGAGTTTGCCTATTGTTAGAACCCATTAATCTCTGCTGTATGAACACAGTAAAAAGGTACGTCTTTCTTCCAACTTTCACTTTTCCAGTCTACTTGGGACCCCCTTAAGGACTACTTAGAAACAACTAAGGCAGTGTTCGTTTCTTAAATATGGATTACGACTGTCCAGAAAACCAAAACAAAACAAAAGCAATGGGATAATGTCAAAAGGGACATTAGAAGTTAATTTTGTGAAGCAACTATTAGCCAAACCTGGGACAATTTGGACACCAAAATAAAAATAAGGACAGTAATGGATTATCTATCACAAACAAAAAGAATCCTGGAGTCTATACTGATGACCAATATATACATGTATAAATGAAAAAGGAAAGCTCTCCCTTAGAGTAAAATGCTGATAAAAATAGAATAATGGGGTTAAATAATCATCATTTACAACCATCATAGAAAAAATAATAAAGCAAGAATTATCAATGGATGCTGAATCTGAGTTTGATAAAGAATGGAATATTTACACTTTCAAAGAATCTCCCCACATATTACTTATTAACTACAAAAAAAAAAAAAAGAAATTAAGAAATCAGACTGCATTAACCAAACGATCAAAATTAACATTTACCAATAAAAGACAAACGGACATTATGTGCCTCTGGATGTGATACCCTAAGAAAGACAAAACATCAATTATATGGTATTCCAGGCAAAAAAAATATATATATATACATATATATATATTTTTTATATACATAATTCTTTCTTTTGTTCATATAATATATATATGAAATATATATATATACACATATATATATAACCTGAATCTAATCATGAGGAATATCAGAGAAACTCACAAAAAGTCTGTAAAATGACAGAATTTTTCTTCTTCAAAAATGCCAATGCTGGAAAGCCAAAGAAAGGCTGAGAAACAGTTCTAGGTTAAAGGACACTAAAAAACATGACATCTAAATGCAACATATGTGCTGGATCTTGTATGGCAAAAAAACTGCTATAAAGAACATTATTGGGATAATTGAAAAACTAGACATGTGGGCTGAATATTGGATAAAAATATTGCAACAATGTTAAATTTCCTGAATTTGATAACTGTAAGGATATACTCTTGTTTTTAGGAATCACACTAAGTGCTAAGGCATAATGCATTCAAACTAGTCTCAATGGTTTAGAAAAACAGTAACATCTATCTCTATATAGAGAAAATGATAAAGCAATGTTGCAAAATTTTTTAATTGGTGAATCTTGGTAAAAGGTATATACTAATTAACTATTACTAATCTTATAATGTTTCTGTTAACAGAAATCTCCTGGTTGTGGAATCTAGGCAAATGAACTTGAAAAAACTCTAGTATGATGAGCATTCAGTTTAGGAATTACTGCCCAAGGGCTTAGTGTCACACAGACTGAAAACCATTACTACGGAGATAAATGCTCAGCCTTATGGCTTAGGAGTAAGAGACCTCTGTCAAGGAAAACATAAAAACAGCCAGTAAAAATTATTTTCAACATTTTTGATAGAAATTTTTATTTCAAAGGCTAGAGAAAATTTTTTTAAAAAACTACGAAAAAACACTCCTTTAACTTGTTGCATGTGTAGAGATTTAAGGCTTAGAATTTCTGGCTGTGTTCCCTCCTTCTGTAAATAATATTATGTACATAATATTTATATAATATCTAATAATAGAAATATTAAACAATATTGGTTTTGTACTATAAACCATTTATTTTTTTACTCTATGCCAAGAACTCTGCGAAAATTTTTATATATATCTCATTTTAATCTTCCCAACAACTCTAAGAGGTAAATATTATTATTCTAATTTTATAGATGAGGAAATAGTGACCCAGAAAAGTTAAGAAACTTTGCTTGAGATCTCAGAGCTGGTAAATGGAAGATTTAGGATTCAAATTCAAGTCTATGTGAGTCCAAACCACATGCCCAAAGGTGTTAGAGCCCACAGATGGCAAACGCAATCTACCATCTGTTTCTTCATCACTGAATCGCTTCTTTTACCTCTGTCACTGCTTATTACCTCCATTTTTGTTCCCAGCCACAGCTTCTCTTTCAGGCTACTGTTCTTGTATGTTTTTCACATATGCTTTGATGTGAAAAAAAGATCTGGTACAAATTCCAACACAGAATCTGATGAGCCTATAGTCTACGGTCCTCATTTTCCTCATCAGTAAAATGATGAATAACTCTTATCCAATGGGAGTTCGAGAACTTAACCCATAGTAGGTAGTTTACAATAAGAAGTAGTTTTGTAGGCACCCCTCAACCCTGTTTAAATGATAACTTTAATTTGGTCCTCCCATTTTCAGAGTATACCTGATTATTTTCAATTTATTTACCTGAGTAGTCATAATCTTGGTTCTAAATTTCATTAATTTAGGATCTTTGAAATTTGAAGAGATGCCATTTACCTTTGCTAGGAGAAAAAAATAACTAGTAAATATATAAAGTAAGTAGAAGCTAACTTTGCTCAGTTTGATACATTATGTATAAAAACAGAGTTTGGCAAATAAGGTCAAGTATTATGTCAACAGTCAGTGATAACAGAGATCTGTTTTCAGTGTTAAGTACTACCAGCATCTTCAATCGCTATGGATATGTTAACATCTGACTGAGAGAAATGTGTAGAGGTTTTTCTCCACACTTACTCTGGAAGATAAATTTAAAACTGGAGCTCCAATTATGCCATGTGCTGTGTGACCTTAAATACTTCAAGCAAGGTTTCTGAACTTGTTTCCTGTAAAATGGGGGAATTCACTACTTTATAGGATTGATATGAGCCTTAACCAAGATGTACATATATAACATGTATAAAAGAACAAGATAACATATATAAAAGCATTTTTTAATTGGTAAAGCAGTATGCAGGTCCTGCTTCACTAGCTTTTTTCTACTGCAAAACAGATACATTTTTGAATGTTGTTTTTTCATTTTTTTTTTTTAAAGTTTTAGTCTAAACGAATCTGCTGTAACAGCATAAAGGAATTTCCACTTAGAAGGCAGTATAAATTAAATTAATTACCAACAACTATATCAGTTACTAATTTATTAAAGTTTTTAAGAATAACTATTTTTCTATTTACTTCCAGTAGATGGCTGTATTTCTAAAAGGGATGTGTTTTCACCTGATCATATTTGTAATGTCATTTTTCAAAAGAGTATTTCTACAAAAGAATAAGATACATATTATTTTATTAATAGGTGTTGGTATATTTAATATAAAGCCTATCTTTAAAATATTAAGCAACTTTAATCAAAACATTTCTTTGTAATTCTTAAACATCAAATAAAGCACTATCCTATAAGAAAAAAGTATGTGTACTAATGCTTATAGTAATTCCGTGACACTGAGCATTCAAATAGCATATGCTGTGGAGACAACTATAAGTAATAAAGAATGGTTTATACACTATTCAGGCAGAGAATACACAGTGGAAGATGGGAAGAATACAAAGGAGTCTGGAGGTCTCAAAAAAGTCTTCCGTTTTAAAAGAATACTTTTGTTTGAAGCAAACAGACTCCACAATTCTCTTCCTGAGCAAACAAGGTTAAATCACTGGTTTGTGATGATTAACATGAATAATTCTATTTAAATACTCATTATAAATGGTTGATTTTCTTCAATAATTCTTAAGTGTCTAAATAGTAGAATTTATAAATAAGAAATTTCCTATTTCAGGTAAAGATCTAAAATGTGTACCAAAAGAGTTATTTCTAAAATGCAATTTCTACTGAGACTTAAAGATGAGAATAGTCACTTATTTATATCTTTTAGGAAATTCTCAATTTCTTCCTAGTAGAAAGTTACAACTAGATTGCTAGTTAAGTTTTAAAAATCTTTAAGTAATATTATGTGATATTACTCAATAGCATAAGAACATGGGCGATTCTGTGAGAAAATATTTTCTATGAGACATTTAGAATCAATCTGGCAGCCCAGCATTTATTTCTCTATTTCCAAAAGAACAGACCACCAAAGTAGTTTAAAAGAAACTGAGTAGGGAATTAAAAAAAAAAAAAAAAAAAGGAAAGAAAAGAAAAAAGCCTGATAACCAATCACACCTCTAAAATTGAAAGGCAACAATTGTAGAGAAATGAAGGAAGAATAAGTCCACAAGGAGGTCTTTCTAAGGAGAAAAGGGAAATAGCTAAGTACTAAGAGGTCACAGGGTACATTAAACACATAAAAAAAAAAAAAACTCACTCATTAAATTTAAAGATCTGGTCCTGCAAGAGCAGTTTTTGTTACTAAAAGGCATACCATTTGTACTTATTTTTTTTAATTCAAAAAGATTTACAATATTACTTTGTGTTCTGAAGGTTTTTTCCTGTTCTTTGATTCTATAATGAGGGTTACCAAATGACATCTAAACAAATGTAATAATTAAGATGTGTCATTTAAATGTAACCAAAGAGCTCAGGAATTTTATGCCTATTTAATTTCAGTTATTTAATTTCTTCAGCTTCTTTTGCAAGAAACATTCTACTGTCTGTTTTAACTTTTAAATAAAATAAATTTATCATACTTCTCACCAGCATTATTTTTAATTACACTGGTTCTTACTTAACTACACTATTTACTCAGCCTAATTATAATCAGCAGCTGCCATAGCGGCCTATCCCAACTCACCTTCTCAGGACATACCACACTCCCTGCCCACTAACCACAATAGCCAATACTATGAGAGCTGTGGAATTAAAAACAAAACAAAAACTGGAATTCTCAATGAATTGCTTTTATACAAATAAAACAAGGTATTAAAATAAAATAAATATTCACTACAGCCCAAAGTAGGAAAATCATAAATGAGATGAGAAAACATTTAATAATGAAAAGAGACTGACAGAAAACATGGATTTGATTCACGCTCCTTCTTTAACTACTTGTGAGTATTGGTTAAGTCACTTAAATTCTGAAGTCTCGGTTTCCTCACCTGTAATAACACAAGGATTTTGAACTTGATCTCTAAGGTCTCTTTTAACTATAAAATTCTATGATTTTATAAAAATAAAATGAGAAAAAAATTCTTTAAAAAAAGTGAAATGAAGAGGTGATGGAGAGAGGTGTGTATGGGTGTGTGTATTTAGCATCTGTTCCTTTCCATCTCTTTTCCTCCATGTTCATGACCTCTACAAATCACTACTCAGTATGAACAGACGGAAGCACTGCAAGCATGATGCACTTGCTAAAATCTTGTTCTTTCTTTCCAATAGCTTATGAAATCTTATGCAATCTATTCTTGAAGAACACAAACTGCTGATCAACAGAGATAAACTCCCTAAAACTGCTGCCTCAACTTGAAACCACATATATCTCTTCTCATCTGTATACCACAAAAGTACTTGCCCCAATTATGATGTAAACGTATTCAAGTCAGGATGTTCTAACTATTGTAGAATCTATGTCAACAAATTTGTCAGAAAAACAAAATAATGAGAAAAAATAAACAGGAAACATAAATTTGTAGAAGTAGATGTCATTAAAGTTGTGTTAAAATATTAAGTAAAATAATTTAGTGAAAAATGTCATGTTAGATGTATATTTCATAGACTTTCAGTATTAATGATTTTGATGCACTATCATAGGCCAGCCAAGGGATTGGCTTCAGTTTCCAAATTTGAATCAAACTGTAGAAAAACAATAGATAGTTGTACATAGCAGCTGGTTAAGTAATAAACTATAAAATCATAAATTTGAATGACTAATTTCAATGTACTGTGATCAAAGAAAAGATCACCTCTTGGTAATACAATGTTTTGATCAACACAAAAGCAAAATAAACACACAAAACATTCCCTATTAAACTGGTCATACATAATAAATTATAATGCATGTTTTAGCTCACGTAGATCCTAAAAACATAAACATTCCTCTCACATATATACCTCAGGCAAAGTTTCCCAAGCAAAATAATAAGCCTTCTTCAGATAATTAGTAGGAAAAAAGAAAAAGAACTCCCTCTCCCCCTAAAACTTTCCCAAGAAAGATAAGGTTTGTACAAGTTTATTTCTTTACAATCTGGCATTGTAAAGATCTTGACAGACCACATTTCTCTTGACTACCCTCTCACTCAGTTATTTCCACCTGTTAACTCATAAAAGTTATCAGCGAGGGTATCTGTGTTAGCTTCTAAGATGGCCCCCAAAGATCCTTGCACCCTGGGATTTATGCCTTTGTGTAATCCTCTCGACAATGATTTTGGGTTGGACTTAGTGACTCACTTCTAACAAATATAGTATGACAGTAGTGACAGGATACCACTTCTGAGCGCAAGTTATAAAAGACTATACAGTCTTGGGTGCTCTCACTCATCCTTGGGGAAGCCAGCTGCTAAACTGTGAAGCAGCCCTATGGGGAAACCCGTGTGGTGGAGAACGTAGGCCTGCCAACAACTTGGAAGTGGATCTTTCTACCCCTTATTAGAGTCTTCAGGTGAGATCTCAGCCCCCAGATGCACACAGCTTGACCATGAATCAGAGGTGCTCTGCTAAGCTGTACCCGAATTTCTGACCCACAGAAACTTCAAGATAATAAATGTTTGTTATTTTATGCTGCTAAATTTTGGGGCAATATAGTAGTACTCAGCAATGGATAACTAATACAGTATCTCATCAGACAAATTGTCAAGTTAACTCGGTAAAAATGAGAAGTTATCTACTCAGTCTTAAAAACAATAAAATTTATTCTTCATTCTGCTCAATTCTGTAAACCTTTTTCAAGAGTGAAGGGGGGGACCCTTCTACTTCAGAAATATGGTTACCAAACTCCAAACATTAAAAGAAGAAAAGCTGAAATGGTAAACATAAATTAGCTTCTCCACGCAGCAATAAAATTCATTATTTGTAAAGAAACCTAGGATTCTTGAAAATAAATATTTCACTTATCAAAACAATTGGAATCAAATTATGTATTTAGTAATTTAATAAACACTAAATACACAAAGAATCTAAAAATAAAACAAAAAAATTAAATGACTGAGGGTTAGGATTCATTTATATCATTTCTTCGAATTGATAATATTTAACTGAGTACCCACCATGTAAAAAACTGGAGCCCAGTCACAGAGAAACAAAGAAGAGAGGACAAATTAAGAATTTGCCAAATTTATAACCAGTCTGAAGACTGAAGCAACTGGTAATCCATTGTGACAACTGTAGTGTTTACATTCATATTACTGAAAAGTATGTAAAGAATCGAAAACTGTGCCTATGCACCAAAAAAAAAAAAAAGAAAAAGAAAAAGAAAAAAGAAAAGAAAAAGAAAAACCAAACACTCTACTTTAATAGAAGAGCAACAGTTGGGCTTTGAGTAATCACTGCCGTTTCTCGTACCCCCTTCCCCCGAATGAAGCTGGGTCGCTACGTGGGGTCCCAAGCTGACCCTTACCCCAATGGCCTAGAAACACTAGGAACACACCTACTCCCGCCTCTTGACACCGAGTCCCCATTTTAATAAGCCATCATCGCTGTCACTCAGGATGCTTTGCACTGTCATTGGCCCCAAAGTCTTGCTGGTCGGCAAGTTTCTGCCAACTGGCAAGCACTGGCTGTCTTTATTTCCGAGTAGAAAAGTAGGAGTGTACAGGGAAAAGAAGCAAGAGCTCTGAAATATCTAGGCAGACGCCTGTACCTGAACGACCTGCGATCCCCACCGCCGCCGCGACGAATCGGCCTCTGGACGGGGGCTTTTCGCCAAAAAGAAAATGGCTCAGCCTGGAACTGGCGCCCAGGCCATGGAGAAGTCGGTTCAAACTTTACTTGTTCACGCCAATGGAGGTGACGGCGGCGATAAGCCCAGAAACAGCACTGAATCCCCACGAACTCAGCGCACCTCAAGCTGCAGCAGCCAAAGCTGCCGACTGTCCGAGTTTTGACGTTTCCTATTGTTGCCGGAAGTGACGTTCGGGTGTCTGAGCCTTAAAGAAAAAGCACTTTTATCCCTGTTGTTGACGATTCGCTATAGATTCCCTGTTTCTTACTTCGCAGCCGTAGCCACTCTGAGCATCAAAACTAGGCAAACTTCTAATCTGCAGCTTGGAATCGGACTGGCCTTGGAGAAGGCTCTCAGTAGAGTCAGTCTCCTCGGGGGTCTGGACGAACGCAGTGTGGAATCTGCAGCGAGGAATCGTGGAGCTCCGGAGAGCCGGCGGCTTTGAAGGTCTCGCCGCGGTGCGTGGCGGGCTTCCACCCGCGGTTCCAAATACAAACGGTCGGCGCGAGAATCCGGCGCAGGGGTCAGGCCGCAGGGACTCGCTGCTGGAGGCCAGGCTCCCGTGGCTCTTTCTTGTTGCATATGTTACCTCCCCCTCTCCCCGTTGTACGGGGCCAGAGGCCTTCGGAGTCCGCTGCTTTGCTCGGCGGCTGCTGGGTGAGCTCGGGGAGCTGGCGAGGCTGCACCTTAGACTGGGCTGGGGTCTCCTCTCTCCGCTGCCCTTGCCGAGGTCCAGGGCGGGAGCGAATGACCAGGTCTGCCTTTTCATCCTTTTAAATTAAGTGGAGGGAGGGGAGCCCTAGATATGGCTTGCCCGTATACCCAACTTGTACATCCATTTGTAACAACGATGCAGGAAGAATGGTGGCAGCTCATCCTCTGAGATTAGATTGTGATTTAAGGTTGGGTAGTTCTAGACTGGCTGATTTCCTCCTGTTGCATCTTCTGATCTGTGAAGCGATTTGGCTCCTCGGAAATAGTGACTAAGAAGGAAGAGATGAAAGTGAATGTTTTCTTGCTCGCATTTCCCTGGTGCAGTTTTTCTCCACTTACCTAGACGACTATTGATTTTTCCCTCACTATGGAAAAAAAAAAAATCAATCGACATTTTGGCTCCGGAATTATGGCTATATAAGAATCTTTCCAAAATTATCCACAAATCTTGTAGCAGTTGTATATGTGAACACAGCAATCCTACTGAACTCTATACTTATCCCTTACAATCTTTGTTTTTTCTCAATTTTATCGATATTTTTCCTTTCCCAGACCTTTCTCCCTATCTCTTAGAGCAGTACTTCTCAAATATCTATAGCGAAAATTTCATAAACTTAATTTTTCCTTACCTCTACTCTCTTTATTTTTAATAAACACGATTTTTAGATAATATCTAGAGTTATGAGCCTTGTCACAAACTCTTAGTCATTGATCATAATCGTTACAGTGCGGTTGCTTCATTCTGAACAAAAATCACTGAGTTCAGTGGCATTCCTTTGGGAGGCATCATTTAATAACCTCTAACAGCAATGGAATTGAGCTAGATTAAAAATCTGAAACTGCTGTTGTATATCGTTTTCACGACATGTCGCATAATGAATTCAGTTGAGCAGATCTGACTTGTAGAGAGAGCTCTCTAGAGGTAGCAGTATTGAGACCATCTTTATGGTTAAATCTATTATTCTACAAGCTGAGTAATGTCTCCTTTTAATTTTCTTTGATAAGAGTTATAAAGTGAAAATGTTAGTTTTTTTTTAATGTAATAAGTTGTTTTTCATCTGTTAAAATGTGCATATGTCATAGATTGGCTTCTTTTAATATCTAAATTTTAGTGTTTTTCAATTTTATAATAGACTTAGTAAAGCCTTTCATGAAAATGTAGAACAGTAGCTTTAAGCTTTTTCTATAATACTCACATTTTTTAATCCCTTTATTTGTTCTATCCTGTTTTATCGCTTATCTCCTTCACCTACAGATCCAAGCTGTACTTGTATATTACTCTTCAAAATATTTATTCTGCTGGTTCTGAAGAGGATGTGTTCCAGGGATATACTTTGTTGTCAGAAATTCCATTACCAGAGGTAGAATAATATGAGACATTGATATATGTTCCAGGACTTCAGAGAAAGGAAAGATGGAAAGATATTGTAAATAAAACAAGATTACATGTCCTAGAAAGATGGAATATACAACTAGAAGGATTAAAGGAGGTCTGTGGGAAGAGATACAATTTATATGAAAATTATAGAATATCTAGGGGAAAAAGGTGCCTTTGAAGAATTGTTTTAAGATAGATGGGTCCGGAACTATAAACAAGCTTAGACCTACTATATTGACCAATGACAATACCTAAGAATATATATTTTTTACAGTTATGGCTAGATGAGTTTCTACTTTATCTTTCCCAGGAAAGTAAAGGCTGGTCATGGGAAGTCATTTCTCTTACTGTTTCCATGTGTCCATCTATCCCTTAGGCATTCTAAAGATGTTAAATAATGGATAGTATTTTGTAAAATGTAATTTTAGGATCACTTCTTTTTTTTCTAGTTATTTCCTATTTCCCAGTACCTAAATTCCTTCTGCCTAAAACTGTATGTTGAGTTGAAGTAATTGATAGGCTGAAAAATACTAAAACCCGTGCTGCATGAGTGCGTAAAAGTATATTTAGTACCCTGCTCTTTACTATGTTGATAAAGGAGAGGAGACTTGGAACAGGAAGATACCCTTTTCCCAAAGATGGGGGAAGGGTACAGAATTGGGTGTCTAGGGGCTTAAACTAGAAAGCTTACTAAGTTTAGGATTTTTCAAATTGCTAGCCTTATTACCTCTAGTTATGTACAGATACAGAGAAGGTGTGTAAGGAAATTATTTTTATCCTGGGAAATTGCTGGAAAGTTGACTATAGGGTAAAGATTTTACTATACTTCACCTGATTTATGAATTGTTCTGTTTTGTTTTTAATGTCAGTGATTTCATTTTAAAGGAGCTTCATTCCCAAAGGATTCATTACCCAAGGTATTGTCATATATTATTTTTCTTTTATAAAGTGTCCATAGACAGTTACGAATAGATATTTTTAAGTAGAACTTTGCTTTACTGGTTAACTAGACATAGTTTAGAAGCCTTTGTCTCTTTCTAGCACAGGTTCTTAATTCTTTGTTTATCTATTTATTTATTTTATGAACCTCCTCAGGAAATAACCTTTTTTGAGAACCTAATGAAAGCCTTATCCCATATAATAAAAAGAGTCATTTAGAAATATAATCCATGGTATTTTCTTTGGGATTTAAAAAAATGAACCATTTTATTTAAAATCTCAAGTATTTTTTATGTCTTTTGGTACACAAACACATATGTATATACACATATTTTGTTATGTATATTCTTTGGAATTGTATTTCTGTCTCAGGCCCTATGTATGTCAGCTTTAGTAGATATCACCAATAAATTTGCCAAAGTAATTGTACTAATTTACCCTTTCATAGCATTGTGAGTTTCAGATCTTTTATAGCCTCACATTTTCCATTTACTTTGTAATTTCTTAATAATTAGTGAGATTGAGTGTGTTTTCACATGTTCTCTCGTCTAAAGTTCCTGTTCAGGTCTCTTTCCCATTTTTCTATTTAGTTGTCTTTTTCTTATTACTTTGTGAGAATTTATTTACATACTTTAGATATGAATCTTTTTGTTGGTTCTATATATTGACAGCATCATTTTGCTTATCTTTTCATTCCCTTAAAGGTGTCTTTTGATTAACAGAAGTTACTAATTTTTATGTGTTTAATTTTATCAGTCATAAGAAATCTTTCTGTACCTGAAACTCAAAGATTATTCTCTTCCGAAGAGAATATTATTCTCCAGAAAACCTGGTTGTTTTACATTTTGCATTTAGATCTTTAACAAATCTGGAATTAATTTAGCGAAGGATATGAGGTACCTTTTTCATTAGGGGTTCAAGATTTATTTATTCCATCTGGATATCCAGTTGACACAGTACCATTTACGGAAAAAGATCATCCTTTCTCCAAGGCTACTCAGCATCAACTTTGTCATAAATCTAGTGTCAGTATTTGCATGGTCTGTTTCTGAACTCTATTCTGTTCTGTTTTTCTGTTTGTACATCTTTTCACTAATTCCAAATTTAATTTTATGAGTCTTGATATCCAGTGGTTAAGCCCTCCAGTTTTGATCTTTTTAGGTATTTTTTATCTTTTGTATTTCTATATAAATTTGAGTCTCAACTTGTTAATTTCCACCTAAAAAAAAGTGCAGGGATTTTTTTATGGGAGAGGTGTGGGGGGTGAGGAGGGAATGCATCGAATCTATGAATCAATACTGAGTCTTCCAATCCTGGGTCAAGGTATATATACCTCTTCCATTTAGGGCTCCTTTAACATATCTCAATAAAGTTTTATGATTTTTTTGTTTTGAGGTCTTATACATCTTTTCTAGATTTATTTACATGTTTATGATATTTATTGAGGCTATAGTGAATTACTTATACATATATAATTTTTTAAACATTTTCTAATTGGGGAATACAGAGGAAAACAATTGACTTTTGTATATTGGCCTCTATCCAGCAACCCTTCTAAATGCACTTATTTCTTTTGGATTTTTTCATATACAATTTTGTGAATAATGACATTTTTATTTATTCCTTTTTAGTCTTTATTCCTTATATTTCTTTTTCTTGCATTTTTTTGTACTGTCTGCCACCTCTAGTACAATGTTGGATAGAAATGATGACAGGATAAGCCTGCCTGCATGTACTGAAATGATTATAAGACTTTTTTCCTTTTTTAATATATTGAATTATACTGATTTTTATGTTTTGGATTATAATTTAATACTGTTTGATGAATTTTGTCGTTCAAATTGTTTTAACTTTGACTGTGTAGAGCATCATTTGGCCCCGGTGTCCTTTTGATATGTCCCCATCAGTGCAGGATTGGTTTGTTTGTTTTATGTATACTTTCTTACTTTCTGGAAGTACGTAATGTTTCACGTTCATCTTGTATATTTCGTGCCCAGTCATAAATTTGGTCATTTCTCCAAGGAGCCCTGGTTCCTTTTATTGGAGAATAGAATTACATACCAAGACCTGGATGCCAGTTGTGCTCTTTGCTACTGAAGTGCCATCGCTTTTAGTCATTTTCGGCTGGCAGAAAAAGGAAATACATAGTGTATACTAAGCCATCTACATACACATCTATAAATATTTCAATATGAAACTATCTGTACTAAGCTAACCAAGAATTCATACTGATGTCTCTAACTCTGATCTGTTAGGCATGACTCATTCTAGTCTCCTCCCCTTACTTATCTGTAAATTCCCACTCCAGCAGTGAGAAACCTGGATCCTATTATTTAGCCATCTGTTTACTTTACTCACACACATATGGCAAACCGTGTTTACGTGCAGTTATTTTGCCTTTAGTCTCACAGGATCCACTGATTTCTAAAGTTACTTAGCACCTTTTCCACTCGTCCCCTTCTATGAAGTTGTTTCATATATTACTAGTGCAGTTAGATTCTCTCATCACACTCTGCATTTCTTCCTGGGATTTCCCAGCTTCCTAAATGGCTTTTTAAAATTTTGCATACACTTTTTGTGCTGTACAGTTTTTAAGTTTGACAAGTGCATAATGTCATGTGCCTACCATTACAGTATCACACAGAATAATTTCACCTCTGCCTAACTGTCTTCCAAAATGGATATGCCATCTGCATTCCTACCAGCAATAAATGAGAGTTCCTGTTGCTCCAAATCCTCATAAGCATTTAGTATTGTCAGTTTTTTGGATTCTAGCCATTATAATAGGTGTGTAGTGGCATCATTGTTTTTTTTTTTTTTAATTTACCATTACCTAATGATACTTGATGTAGAGCATCTTTTCTTATATGTTTATTAACCACCTATATACTTTCTTTGGTGAGATGTATGTTGAGATATTTTGCCCATTTTTTAATTGGGTGGTTTGTTTTCTTACTCTTAAATTTAAGAGTTCTTTATATATTTTGGAAACAAGTCTTTTATTCATTCAGTAGAGAATTTAAATATTCTTTCCCTGTCTTTTCATTCTCTTAACAGTGTCTTTTGTGGAACAGAAGTTTTTAATTTTAATAAAGTACAACATCAGCTTTTTAATTCATGGATTATGCTCTGATATTATCTAAAAACTCATTGTTAAACCCAGGGAAGAAGAGAGAGAGATAGTTTCGCAGCTTAGTTATATCTGGGAGCGGGGAGTGAAAGTAGATGTCTAGGGTTTAGCAGCTCCTTATATGTACTTTCGCATAATCATCCTTATATTTCAATCCCCCTGGTCTTACCCCTCAGCCTTCCAGAACTCTAAGAGGCCCCTCATTTCTGAACCTATCTTGCTGCTGTTGGTTTCCTCCTGAATAGGCAGCTGAGATTGGCCTGTCTGTGCTTTGCCGGATTGGTTATCACTCATCCATTTGCTCTCCATCTTCCCAAATTTTGTTGATACCTCTTCTGTCATGTAAAATCCCCTCTAGTTCTGTTTGCCTTGGTGAGCATATGTGGTTTTGAATCATTTACTTTCATTTTAGTGATGCCTAAAAAAGGGAAATGAAGATAACATACATTTAATCTGCTATATTTTACCAGCTAAACCCTGAATAGATATTTTTTAATTCATCTATTTTTATTTATAAGCAAAGTATCTGACTGGCAACTGTGTGAGGTCAGAGCCCTGGGTATAATGGCTAGATCTGTATTACATTTGTCTTCATTTTTTACTGATTTTATTATATAGCCTTTATAAGCATCTAAAATAGTCATGGATGAGATTATTTTCAGGTTGATGGATCTTCCCAAATGTTACTAGATAGTACTAGACCAGTAGGGAAAATAAGAAGATAAGATAAATATTGTAAATGCCTGTAGGAAATAGGAACAAAATAGAATAGAGAAGCTTCAAATATTCACAGACTTAACCAGATTTTTATGGATTTTTACTTTTAGGTGAAAATTAGATTATTTCAAAAGCTGGAACTGAATGTAATGTTAAATAATGGCAACAGGTGACTTAAAGAGAAGCTTACGGAACCTAGAACAAGTTCTTCGCTCACTAAATTATCCTCAAGAGGTGGATTGTGTAGGGTATGCTGTAATATCATACTTATTTGTATTCTTTTTGGTAATGATTTGAGATAATAGTTGACATGGGGGAAGTATTTAGAGATAGATTTTATGTGGGTTCTTTTAAAATTTTTCTTGAAATGATTAAAATATTTTAGAAAGCAGGGTATTAGAATTACAGGAGTTTGTTTCTAAGTAAGAATTAATGAAAAAAGTCCAACTCAAGAGATTGTAAACACCTTTTAGAAGTAGAAGCACAATATACATCATTATAAAGTATGATCTCTGTACGACTTTTAAACTCGTAGAAATAAAATGAATTGGATTACTTATATAATATACCACCCTCTCACATTCAGTCGGGTGATATTTCTTTTTGATTTGAAAGATAATAAATAGTAATAGTTAAGAGATTTCTCATGACAACTGATATCATGCCTTTCCCAGCCCTGTTTTCCTCATCTGCAACTTAGAATTTGTAATTTTTTGTCTTTGCAGGTTTGTGGTAAAAGGCAAATGAGGTAACAACTGTTTGGGAAAGCATAAAGTGTGCTTGAGCACAGTAAGAGGATACAGTTGTTTTATTAGAAAATGGATTAGATTGAGTAAGGCTAAACTTTGGAAAATCAGCGCATACTATTATAAATAGACTTGGTAGAGCTTTTGTAAGTGTTTGAACAAATGAACAGTAGAATTTCATAGTAATTTTGCTAGACCGGTTTAGAGTAGAGGATGGAATCTAAAGGGTCTTGTGCATCACTTGATTATTATGGTTCTAGTGTTGTTACAAATTATTGACAACAATTCTTATATTTACCTGATTATCCAAGTTTAGGGAATTATGCTCATTAAAAATCTTTTTCTTTTTTTCCCAACAGTTTGATAAAGGGAGATACAGCAGCATCTTTGCCCATCATCAGCTATTCCCTGACTTCATATTCACCTTACGTAGCAGAACTTCTGGTGGAATCCAATATAGAGCTCATAGCAAAGAATGATTTGCGCTTTATAGATACTGTCTATAAGGTATCGTTGAGTTTATGAAACCAATAATTGTTTTAGAAGTCATTGATGGTTTTTTAAGATTGTTTTTATAACTCCTTAAATATATGCAGCATGTATAGATGACAGTATTTTCATATGCGTTTATCTCGTTAAATGCAGTTCCCATTACAATCAAGATGTAATTCAAGTTTGCTTTATGTTTTATACTCCATTAAATATGACAACTGGTAAACATTTGTCTTTGGTTATCATTTGCTCTTTTCATATCAAATTTTAGTAAAATTTGGTATGCTGGTGGAAGTTAGAGAGAAATATGGTTTTATTGAGTAAAGTTTGTGGTTCATAGAATTATAATTTAGTTGTTTGTAAGAAGGAACTACAGCCTTGACTGAGATTTTATGTTCCCTGTGGTCTGGGGCCTTGTCTTATATCTACCTGAGTATTTAACATGTATACTGAACTTAACTTCATATTTGATTTGATTTTTAAACTTAATTTCGCATTTGATTTCTTATTATTTTTTGTTCAAATCTTATAGTTTTCTTAAACTTTTTAAAAAATGATAAAACCCATTTATCAAATCAAATATTTTTGTTTTTTGAGGAGAAAGTTGCATTTGATGAAATGGGAGCTTTTATGTGCAGATTCTCTGTTTAATCTTCCTTTTCTCGGCCTGCAGAAGCCTAAGACATATTTCTAAGAACTCCTAGGGTTCCAGAGTAGGTTTTAAAAATTACTGGTCTAGTCTATTTCTCTCATTTTACAAATGAGAAATGAAACTCAGAGGCCTACTGACTTGTCTAAAAAATTGTGTAGTAGAAGAATTATGAACAGATAAAACTATGGTTTTCTGACATCTGTATGGTATTTTTTATTCTATGTGAGCTAAAGAGTATGTCTAGTACCTATGAGGATATTTGAACTTTTTGATCGTTGGCTATGTTTTGTCACCTCTCCGGACAGCCATCTATTCTCTGGTGCATCCCTAGCCACCTGTTTTCTACCTGGGTGTCTCTCCTACCGTCCCCATAAATCTCTTTAGTACTCTTTATTTTGTGGCTTGGTCCTCCTTCTCCTCTCAAAAATGGCATTACATCCCTGACCAGGTGGCCATTTATTATGTTGGATTTTCTAAAGAAATTGCTCCCAATTTTATGTTGGTCTATTCCCTCTTTACAGCTTCTTCGTGATCAATTTAATTATAAACCAATCTTGACAAAAAAGCAGTTTCTCCAATGTGGATTTGCAGAGTGGAAAATCCAAATTGTTTGTGATATTTTAAATTGTGTGATGAAAAAGCATAAGGAGTTGAGTAGTCTTGAGAAGGTAATTTTCTTAATAGATTTTAACTTACGCTAAGTGACCAGTATTTTAATGTATAAAATTAATACCCTAGACAGTAAATTAATACATGATACAATTACTGCATTATTCTCAGGTTTGGGTAACTTTATAATACCTGATGTTTGCTTTAAATACTAGTCACTTGTTTTCACACATTTATGACTTGGAGCTACGAGTCCTAAACTAACAGTTCAAATAGTACATTTTCATCACTTCTTAGTTTTCAAAAGACATATAGTTTCCTTAACTCTCATTATTTGGTAGTCATATTTCATATGAAGATTTAAATGATAACAGAATTTAAATATGCGTCATGCTTTTGCACAGAATTTTTTACATCTTAATACTTTTTCTTTTAGATTCCATCACAACAAAGAAAGAAAATCAGTTCTGTTAAGTCAGAAGCTTCTTCAAGCATTGAGAAGACATCCATAGAACCTGTTGGCATTGACATCACTGGCAGGTTTATGACTTCAGGAAAGGTAGGAAAATAACAAAGAAAGTGTGTCATAGTATTAAGAGTCACCTACCTAATTAATCCAATGTACAAGGTTCAATTTTCTAACTAGCAACTGGTGAAACAGTCTAGTCGGGTATTACACTATAAGGATTTTTAACAATGCATATCATATTATCTGGGGAACGTTCCTAAAATTATAAGAAGGTAGAAATGTAGAATTGAAAAAGCTTTCTCTTTATATTTCTAATTCCTGTTTCTGCCTTGTTTCCTAGATAGAAGAGCAATGATTTAGGAAGGTTATATTATGTGGTCAAGAACATTTACTCTTAATTATGTATCTGGTCTTCCTAAAACATGGGAAAATGTGAAGAGCGTACCATTAGTTATAGGTTATGATGATTCACTTACCTGTGTTCATATTTCTCTACCAGGAGTATGAAGTAACCAATGCTTGATATAGTTCCTAAACCTATAATCTGATTTTCGGTTAGTGTTTTGAATATTTTCTCTTCGTCAATAGATAACTTCTCTGCCCTCAACTGCTTCAGGTACCCGCGGCTAAATGAGTCCGGTGTGAATGCACAGTTGGGCCCAATGCCTTATTTTCAGGACTTGCCTTTTGCCATTATCCAGTTTGAATTGTTAGCTAAAGGTCTGATATTTTGTGGTTCATTTAATAGAAAAAAAAATTGTAATGAGTCCTTTTTACAGAGCAATTTCTTGATTATTTATATGTGACTTATATGGTAACCTGTTTAAATAACTTTGTATTATGGAACGTTTCAAATATTTATAAACGTACTCGTTCCGTTTCAGCAATTTGTCAACTTTTTGCTAATCTTGTTTCATCTTTATTATAACCACTTTTCCCAACATCTTTCCTCCCAAATCAGAAACAATTTGAAACAAATCCCAGACATCATTGAAGAGATATTTCAATATTTTTCTAATATATAAGAATGCTTTAAAAAATCTTAATCCAATCCTTTTGTAATTCTTAAGTGTGATGATTAGGTTCACGCTCTTGTTGAGATGTGCCTCCCTCAAACCTTGTTATGACATCAGCACATTACATGTCTGACAAGAAGAATGAGAAAAAATCAAGACCACAATTATATTATCACACATAAAATAATATTAATAGCTTAATGAATAATGTTTAGTATGTACATTATATGTGGTAATTTAAACTTTCGTAAATCTTAAAGGGAACATAGGATATTCTTTTGCAAAAATACTATGTGTGTGTTTCAAATAGTTATGTGAGGAAATAATTATGTGAAGCAACTCTGACATATTTTTCTCTATGCAGAAGAAAGCTGTAGTGATCCGTCACCTGTATAATGAAGATGGTGCTAACATTCCTGAAGATACGTTAAGTACAGTAACAGATGTTAATGAAGCATTTGATGCGTGTGACTTAAAGGATACTGAAATAAAGATTCATGAAGAAAAGGTCCCTGAAATCAAGTCTGAGCAACAAGTACGAATGTTATACTTCTTTGACAGATGCCCATATTTCTTACTTTAATGTATATATCTAAAGCATATTATAGCACATATTTAAAGCACATAAACTTTAGAATATCTCTAGATTCGGAATTATGAATCATGACACATTACCATTATTACCATTACTTAAGGATCAGTAAGTCTTGCTGAATATAGTTCAGCAGATATTATTTGCTGCTTACGTTTTGGATACTGGGGTAGATGCTAGGGGTAATGCTAGATGTTACGGGAATTTATGGTTTAGTGAGACAGTGAGATACTACTTTGTACAGAGAAGGTTCTCTATCACCTGTTCTCTGTATTGATGAATGGAAAAATTGGTACACTACTGCTTTTCCCTGTTCCTTTTTGGGCTCTTGCTGTTTTTTTCCCTCCTCTCCTAGAGTACCTTTTCTGTTACTTTATTGCCACCAATCCTGTTATACTGTCTAACCTTTACTGCTTCTACTAAAACTCCTTTTTCTTTCCTCTGTGTCTTGTGACTGCTGTATGTCTTAGTATACAGTTGGCATGTATAAAAACTACCAGATGGCCATTAGGCTTATTTCCTGTTTTAGCAAACTGAACAGTTTCAATGCACTGTCATTTCTTGGTCATTTCCTTTTAGCTTTGGGCTAGGTGTTGTTACAAGAAGCAAGTTAGTGACAGTTTTATTATACTACCCTACCTTGTGTTGTTCTAAGAGCCGTATGCAGATTAATTTATTTAATCTTCACAAGAACCATATGAAGTAGGTACTGTTGTTCTTTTTTAAATGAGGAAATTGAGGCATCAAGGTCACGCATCTGAGACGAGCTTATATATGTGTTCATCTAAGCGGTCTGCCTCTTGGTCATGCTGTACTGCCTCTTGTAACTTGAAATAACACAATGGAAATGGAATTACTTGACTTTGAAAGGAATTTCAGTTTGCATAATATTATTTTTTTATCTTTCTAATCATTTTAGGATGTAAAAGTTAATCCTGAGATTACCACACTACAGACTATGCTTGCCGAATGCCAAGAAAAGCTTAAGAAACTGACTCAGATAGAGAGTAGATTAGACTCTTTGGAAGAAAAAATGAAAGGAAAAGTGATGGTAAATGAAAAATCCTGGACTAATCTTCTAAGTCGTGTCACTCTTCTTGAAACAGAATTACTTTTGTCCAAAAAGGTATTTTCTTCCCTTAACATTTATAGGATACCTCAGATACAATGAAGTTTCAATTCATTGTTGTGTGTATATTTTTTTTGGAAATGCTAAGAAAGAGAATATTTAGGTAATGGGAAAATGTTTAGTGGGAATGAAGTCCTGTTTAGACGCAGCCTGTTTTGCTGCTCTTGTAGCTATTGTTTCTCTCCTCATCAAATAAGATAATCTGACTATTCAGTATTGAATAAATTGAGCTTTTAGAGCTGTTAATACTTCAGGTATTTAAAATGAGGTAAAATAACATTTGATTTTGTTTATGAAAAGCTTGAAATTATTTTATATCCTCTAATAGTAAAAATATTACTTTTTTTTTTACAGACTGAAGAAAAAGTTGGCAGGAGAGGAAAAATTAAAATTAGAATTACCTGTTCTCATTTACTTCAATTAAATTGTACATTTTATAGAGACAGTTAATGAGAAGTTCGTCTCTTTATTTACTCAGGATTTCAATTTTTGGTCCTACTGTATCTTTTCTTCCTAAAAAGTAAAGTTAGTAGATTCAGGAAGGTTACTATCTGATTCTACATTTAAAAGATAATTTCTTATATGCAGGGATATTAATTGCTTTCCATATAAAACACTTAAAAATATTCAAACATCATGTTGTCTTTATTTTTCATGCTTAGCAGTAAGAATATAAAATGAGAACATTTTTCTTTTCATTCTAAATACTAAACTATATTATTCTAGAATGATGAGTATATAGAGTTGAATGAAATGAATGAAGACTATGCTTCTAGTAGTGACATCGATATTCTAAAACCTGGTAAGTTCTTGTAGTATTAGTATTGGTAGTATCATTAGGAGTTTAGAAAAATGATTTTATGGGTATTTGGTAATCCCAAGCCTATATTTTAGAAACCACAAAGCTCTTGGGAACAAAGAAAATATTGAATTTACAGACTGCTGAAGCCACGGATTGCTAAAGAAGCCAGCTTACATATCTAACAGGACATAGTGGCTGAGTGAATTCTAGTGTACAAAATTGCAAACTTTTAGAGATGTTTTACCCTTGGAATTGCTAAGTGCTGTAGAATAATAAAAGTAGACCTCCAAAGTTTCTAATTTAAACTTTGAGTAGCTTTCACGTATGTAAGAGAAGAAAGTGTATTTGTCAGTTACCTGTAAACAGCCAATGGCCTGCGCAAAGAGCTAGTCATCAAAGTTGTTCCATGTGATCTTGATCCATGAGCTCAGACAATTAGATCAAGAGTAGACACCTAATCCAGAGAATAGCAATACGAAAGGTATCAAGTCGAATCATTTTGTCTTACTTAGGAACTCGGAATTAGGACACCAAGCATAAGTCAATCAAAGGATGTTGAGCTTGGGCTGGGCTGGCCATTTTGTCCAAGTTTGTGGTATGAGTAAGCAGAGGAATGGAGCAAATAGGCAAGAGAAGTAGACAAAAGAGGCTGGCTCTATGAGAGATGAAAGTAAAAGTTTCTAGTTGTTTCAGTCCTCATGTGGTAATACTTTGTTCCCTAATTGAGGTTGTCTGTGTAGGATTATAATAAAACTGTCTTTATGTAAACCAGTTGAAATGATTGTCTGATTTTTTTTTTTCTGGGCCTTATTTTTGCAGCCAGATGGTCCCCAAGCCTGTTGATTGATTTGACAGGAACATGTCTTATCTGTGATATTCTGTAATTAATTTAGTCGTAGGAAAGTTTACCATCATTTTGTTGAATAAATGATACTGGAAGTGGAAAGTTGTTAAATTCTTTAGGAAATCTAGGAACCTTGAATGTTAACCATTATTTTTTCTACACACATCAACTCAGGATAGAATATTTCTTGATTTTTAAAAAGTTTATATAGTTTTAGTATTAGTTGCCAGCATTTTAAGAAAAGTGTATACATGAGTCAGCTTATATTTAAAATAGTTTAAATATTTTAAAATAAATTAATAACTTGACTATTCAATTAATTGCTATCATGATAAAGATAGTTTTGCCTTTTATAATTATTATTGGCCAATTTTAACATAGATCTTTATATGTAGGTTATCTTAGAAGAATATTAAAAACTCACCTGCATCTATCTATACTAGTAATCATTTTGTATTAGAATATTGTTTGTTTTCTTTAATATATGCATAAAATTTTTAGATATATAACTCTACTGTGAAAAAAGATAACCTAAAAATTAATTTCTCCACAGACAGAAAAAGCAAAGAGAAAGAAGCAAGTATTCCTCTGTCCCCTGGTTATAGTACATTGTTAGCGGATTCAACCCCCAGAACCTCAACTATTCATTACTGTGGTTTGAAAGATATTTCAGAGGTAAGAAAAACTGACAACTGCCTAGGCGATATCCTTTCTAAGGTCAGGAGAACAAGCAAGCATTAGATTTAGTTGTAGAGGTCATTGGCAAGAATAGTGAAACTGTGCAAATCTTAATCTCTCATAAAAATTCTTTTGATAAGTAAACAGTACCTACTACAATGTTTTAGACCATGTTTTATATGTTCGAAGTCCATCTTTGATGATGGTTTAATATGAGAAAATGCCTAAATTTGTTGCTTTTTAAATTAAAGGAAACAACAATCCAGAAAATGGAAAGGATGAAAAAAATGTAAGTAACAGAAAGGGGCAACAGAAATTCATTTCCCTATAGGGAACTGTATTGGGTTACAGTATATATAGAATGTGCATATGTTATTTCAAACCTTAAAGGTCTCTCAGTCAGGTGTGGAATTTCCTTCAGGACTCAAGTGGATAATAAATCCACCTACAGTTATGTGTTTGTGAGATGAGTCACTGTTTTGGTTTCCAGCAAGCGATGTAAAACATTGTTAATGGAATTAATTACAGATTAAAGAGTGCAGAGATGTTTTTGGTTGATAGTTAACAAAGAGTGTTATCTCTTTTTGATAACTGATTTACATATATTATTAAATAATATATGTAGGTGGATGGTTTTGGAGACATTTTAAGCATGGAGAAAGTATTGCGAATCTTTTTCAGAAAGTTATTGGTCAGATTATACAAAAAATGATAGTTATATCTAGAGAGCAGTTGAAAGGAACTATGGAATTGCATTTAAATTATTTTGCAGCCTACTACTTTAAAAAACTATAATATTTTTTGAAATTTGAGAAGCACTGAAATAACATACGCTCCAAGAAATTAAAGACTCCTAATTGACTCTAGTTTTTATTCTTTCTCTCTGGCCATAGTATACTTAATTTATTAACAGTAACTATACCTATAAATAATAAAAATATTGATATTTTAGACTCAAAAGCATAATTTCAACAACTTAAATCCTATGCCTCATTATGATATTTATATACTTAATTTATTATTTATTTATTATTTTTCAGGTTTGAAGAAACTGCAGAGTTACTGAAAGGTCCAAATCACTAATTACAGAATTTTCTACATGAACTTCTCTAGGACTTTGGCTACTGTACATGTTGTATATTTTAGGAATCCTCTATAAATTTTAATATACTGCAATCTTTTATTAAAAATTTTAGTTCCATTTGGTATCTGAGCTCTTTCATTCAATATTGAATAAATACTTAAATATTTTTACACTACAATTATACTGCTTTACTCTGTTTTACTTTTCTTAGGAAAACTTATGTGCCAGTACATTTCTTTTACAGAGTGAAGTCATTCCAGCGCTGTATTTTTTGTGTTGACATTTGTTGGCAGTGTGCTAAGTAATATGTTTTCTAAAGTACAGGCTTCAGGACCATAGTTTACATCCTGTTGGAAATACTCCAACTGGGACTTGCGTATTGTACCCCGGAGGCCGTTGTACATACCATCATGCCGTCTGTACTGATGAATACGTTGTAATGAAAAGTTAAGAATGCTCATTGAAAATAAAATAAAACAAAAACACAATGATTTCATGCTTAGTCAAAAAGCAGCAACACATTTTCAGTTAACATTGAGAAAGTAAGTGTATGATTCTCCTTTGGTATTTAGAAGCAGGTCAGAAAGTTCACTGAGAAAAATGTGTTGAGTATTTTAGTGCTCTATTCTGTAACACATTTTAAGACCAGCAGCACAGACACAGATGGTGGCCGTCAACTATTACAAGATACACAGTGAGGTTTGGTGTTTTTTTTTTTTAGGTGATGGGAAGTAATATATTTTTCTGGAGACAGAAAAAGTCTTAGATAAAGTTAAATCAAGAGAAAAATGAAAGCATTTTAAATTACTAAGTAAGTTATCTTTTTAAACTTTATAATAAAAAAAAAATGTAGAATCATCCTGGGTAGTCATTAAGAAAGTTGATTCTGTTATTTGGGAGGAAAGAAAAGAAAGTATTTTTTTTATTATTTAGTTATTCTGATATAATTTATTAATCTGTTTATATTATATATGTATAATTTGAAATTTATCACATGAAACATTAACATTAAGTTAAAATTCTAAGCAGAAATAACAAAGCATTTTTAGTATTCTAATTATGCTTAGTCCTTAGACTTGAAAATTATGAAATTATGAAATACAATCTTGCATTTAGTAGAGTTTCAGTAAATATCTCTAGAACAAATTCAGTTAGCTTTGTATTTTCAATTACAGTAAATTTATAAAAATCAAGAGCTTAGAATTATAAAAGAAAAAACAACTATCAATTAACTTCTAAAAATATTAGTGCCAGCATGGAATTGTAGCACCACCTTGTGGTTCATATGCCACAAAAACTTGTCTCTTATTAAAACAAGTGATTTTCCATAAAACATAGGATCATATTTTCCCTTTTAAAAAATTCAATTTCAAATTCAACTCATTTTCTTTTAAAAAGAAACATTTTTGAAGTTTTCTTGTGCAAGACCAAAGAAAAAGTCTACTTTTCGTCTCTTCCCTCTCCTTTTATCTTTTTAAAAATTGTTATTTTTTCAATAATAGTTGCCATTCACTGTTATCTTTTTTCTTTATATAGTGTTCGTATACACCCAGTTAGATGATTTGAAACATCTAATTAGGAAATTTTTAATTTCCTAAGTTATTATATTAAATTATAAATATCATTTGAAAATATAGTAAAAGATGTCTTAGATTATCAAGTGGAAATTTGGGATCCAAGTTTTGTTATACTCTTATCTAACAACTTAAACCAGAACCAATACCAATGAAATCAGTTCATGGTAACAATACATTTACACTTACAAAGAATCTCACTACTACTTTGACAACAAAATCTTGGACAACATAAAGAAAGCAAATTTGACTTGGTTGAGGTTATTGAAGAGGTAGTCAGATTATTCTAAGTTTTTAAAGGAATTATAGAAAACATTAAGTTTTCTCTCTTAAGCATTTGATAAGTAGCTTATAACCATAAACCGGCCCTTTTGATTAACTTGAAGGATTTGAGAAAGTGGGAGGAGAGTCCTAGAGAGATGATTTGGAGCTACATAATTAAGCCCTTAGTTAACTAGAATTTTCACTAACTATCCCCTCTCATAAGCTGATGAAAGGTATTTATACCTACAACAAAGGCGGCAGCAGCTGTGCTCTGCTATCTGTCCTATTCTCTTGAGAAGGTCAGGATAGAGGTCATACAGGAACTCCATAAAGAATGCATAAGGTAAGAAACTGGTCAGAACAGATTAAAAAGAGGACAGCAACTATATGGAAATTCTAGGCAAATCTAAAAAAAGGACCTTTTTTTTTTTTTTTGGAATTTTTATAAGTTTATTTGAGCCAAACTAACGACATATGCCAGGGAGCAAGATCTCCAATGTTCCCACTAAGGACTAGTAAGTGGGAAAAAGTAGTTCCATATTTTCTTGCTTGTTTTACTCTAGCATGTAATGTTTTAACATGTAATATATCCCCTAAAAAATAAAGACTTAAAAACTTTGGAAACTGTTTTATGCCGTTCATTACTGACAACATTATATAACTGACGGGCACTTGGGGAAGTATTAAAAAGTAAAAGAACCTTGTCAATTTTACAAACTACAACACTTTTTGAGCTCAAATAACATTTTAGACTTAATTTTTATTTTTTAACAATCCCCAAGTTTGTCCTCTTTCAAGCTGAAGGATGTAGAGAGGGTGAAGAGGTGGGGGTAGTGTGAAACTTTAAAGTTAAACTATAAAATCAAAACTTTAATTATTGTGTTAACTTGGGCTTTAATGTTTCTCATGAAAATGGCAGGTTTCTTATATTACTCAAAGAGTAAAGAAAGCTGAGAAACCAGTCCTAATAGCAGTAATAGCACTGAGAACATGCAACTTTATTTTGGGAAGGCGGTGGAGTTTTTTTAAGTCCATGTTCATTTTATCATGAATTTTATTTATATCTAATA
The DNA here is from genome assembly GCF_000325575.1 of Pteropus alecto. NCBI lineage: Eukaryota > Metazoa > Chordata > Mammalia > Chiroptera > Pteropodidae > Pteropus > Pteropus alecto. Next base: position 13,999,561 of record NW_006431918.1, on the reverse strand, counting down.
CTTATAGGAATGGAGACTATATAGTGTATATGTCTTATTTTTCTCTCCGAAGTTCACTAAATTAATAGAAAATTTTAATTCGATTTAGAAAATTTTAATGCAAAATAGTCAACTCTACATTTTAAAATCGAGAAGACTTGTTTAGTAAGTATCCCAAATGTATAAATTATTTGAATTTTACATTATGAATGGGTGTTAAGAAGGAATCAGTATTAAATATCCAGGGATGTTCAACAGTAGGAATTAGGGCAATGACTATTTTGGAATAAATCCTAATTTGTAGAGCCAATCTTTCAGTTCACTTAAGTTGATATGAACTTATTAAATCATTGGGTATAGCTCTTCAATTCTTTTGGTGTTGAAATCCTGAAAGACACTTCTTGTTATACACCAGAATTACTCTATACTCGTTTCTTAAATGCCTTTTGATTGTCTCTATGGATCAGACCATAAATTCTCTTATCTACTCCCACTTCTTACTTCTCATTTTTTTTTTGTAATTTACCAGTCAAATTTACCGAGTAGATTCCTTCTTTCTCGGTCCTCAGTAAACTGTTTCTACTTTTATTATTTTGCTGTCTCTGAAACTTCTGATTCTCTGAGAATGTATCACTGTTAGAATATTTATGAAAAAAAATTTGTTTCAATTGCTATGGACTAGTTACTGGTAGTTATAAATATGAAACTATTTGAATTAGAATGGAGCCGGGGTCATTTTTAGACCCATTACTGATTGACTTTCCATTTTCCTCACACCGACCTTGATGATGATGCATTACTTTCTCTAAGTCTTAAATTGGGTGGGTTTTTTTGTTTGTTTTAATGACCTTTGCTATCAATGTCACTCGACTAAAGATAACGACTACTAATATCCCCTGACCCCAAGTCCTTTCCTTGATACTATTTCATCTATTTCCCTCCTTTCCCGTTGCACTGCATTACCTCCTCTCACTGCTTGCTCCATTCACTGATCTCCCTGCCTTATAGTCTTGCCTCCTTCAAAGTATCCACACTACTAAGAAAGCGTGTTTTTTGAAATGTTCCTTTGATTACACTACACTGCTGCTTACAGTGTATCTTTAGTTTCTCTTATTCATGCTGAGCAAAGTGCAGACTTCTTACCTTGGACAACAAAGGCCTTCTCTGAAGTCTCATCTACCTTCTCAGTATCATCATCTACAATATTCTATAAAGTCCGTATACATAGTACTCTCTTAAATCATGGCTTTGCTCACTATTTCTTGTGCTGAAAATGACTTTCCCTTCCATCTGGCAAATATTTGCTTATCCTTTAAGACACTGTACTTTCCTTAGAAAGGCTTTTCTCAACTACAGAAGCCAAATTATATGCTTTCGTCTCTGCTGCTTTAGTGCCTTGTTTATATTTTGTTGATTTTTACACCGATTTCATAGCTATTATTTGTTTATATGACTTTAATCACCATTAATTCCGTCTTTCGGTCTTTAATCTTTCTTCCAATGTTTATTTCCCCTAGTGCCTAGCATTTGTTTATTTATTCATTCATTACAAACTAAGTGGTACCTAATTACTTGTTGGCTGAAAGAATATCAAATTATAATCAAATTATAAATTATATCAGGGTTTCCAGATAAGATATTATCAAGCTGAAAGCTGCGGTCTGGCCAGTCACGCTATATGTTTTCTATGGAAGGAATGTATTGGCAAAAAAAAAAAAAAGATATAATCAACCATGCATTCTAGAAAAGAGTCATACTTTGGCAATATGTGAATGAATGTATTTAGAATGAAAGTTGATTGAAGTGTCTATAGGTGCCAGTCAGTGTACCAGGCATTGGCCATAGGCAAGGAACAAGATAAACATGGTTTCTGTTGTCACTGAACTAATAGCTGAGCAGGAAAGACAGTTAAACAAGCAATAACAATGTCTAGTAAATACTAAAGGAATAAGATACATCTTATTAATCAGGGATGAAGGGAAGACTTCTAAGAGGAAGTGGTGCTAATCTAAATCCTAAAAGATTAATAGACAGGGAAGAAGTTTTAAGCAAAAGGACTACCATGAACAAAGGCTTGAGAGGAAGGTCATTTGAAAGAACTTAACTCTGTATATGTGTGTATATATGTGTGTATATATGTGTGTAGGGCACAAAGGCTAGAGATCAGTTTATATAGTCCCCAGAAGCAATTTGTATCTTATTCACTGAAAAATTTAAGCAGCACAGTGTCATAACCAGATTGAATTATTTAGCATTATATTTTATTTTATTATTAGTTTAGACTAAACAGTACACTGGTTAGACAAATTCAATCTGACAGAGTAATCAGATTGAATTTTTGAAGGATTTATTTTAGGGCTTTAGTATGGAGAATAAGAAGTGGCAAGACTAGATGCAGAAAAACCATTTAAGAAGCTATCGCAGCAATCTAAGGAGCGATAGCAAAAGTCACTGCCATCAAGATGACAGTAGAGATGGAGGGAAATTATGGGATTTGAAAGAGACTGTACTTCTTTCAATTTAAGACTATCTTCTTAAATAAGATCAATTTCAGGACAGTCTTTGATTTGGTATCTGCATTGGGTGATGGGAAAGATACTACACTAATGTTTAGTCTAATACCTTTCCTAACTGGTCCTGGACTGAAATCTTATTAAAAATACAAAATCTTGAGCCCCTCTCCTGACCTACTGAGTCAGATTCTGCATTGCACCAAAAGTCCAAAGTAATTTGTAGGTAATTTAAATTTGAGGAGTACTAGTTTATATTTACAGACTTTTTTTATTATTGCAATCAACGTTTGAGTCTATGCCTTCAAATCCATATTCTTTTGAATTGCTTTCATTTAAATATGACTTTTTATAATCCATGTTCAGTATTTTGGGACTTTTTTCCCTTTAAATGGATAGCTTTAGGGTTTTAAATGCATTTAGTTAAATTATATTTTTTTATTCCGTCAAATTATACATAACTAGGAGTTAAAACATCCTTTCTCCAAAATCAGATGTGAACATTGCACAATTAATGTTTGGCGTCTCATCCATAATGACCTTTCACTAATCATGCACAGGTCATACCAGAATCTTCTGTCTTTGAAATATCTGTGTGTATGCTGAGAAATTTTCTAGTTTTTCTTTTTACCTTAATTATGCTGCCAAAATGTAATGTGCAATCTTCTGCATACATATGAATTTTTCAATATTATGTCACAGAGTCACCTTTTGAATACATAAAAAGTGATTATTAGGGATCCACATTTTACATTTAGATTAAAATTCAGTAATAATTGGTCTTACTAACTTAAAAAAAACATTTCTTAAATACAAACCACTTTGAGAAGTATGAAAATGCAGAATAAGAAAATGCATCTTAAAATTAAGGAAATATATTTAGGAAACAGTGTCAGTAGATGGATTGGGTCTGAGGGATGAAAGGAAGGCAGAAAGCACTAGAGTTTATCAGCTTTACCCACCTGGTCGATGTGTCCCCCCAAGCCTGCACGTATTAGTCTAGAATCTGATTTGTGTTTTCAAATTCTGGGAATTGTTAGTCTGTTGCCATTCAAACTGGAAAACTAAAAAACAACACCACAGCTGAAGACTTTTTAATGTACATTTAAAAGAATCAAAATGTTTAAAATTTAAAAGGACGTCAACATTTCATTTATCCTTTTCTCAAGTTTGCAACATTTTTTTGAATCACTGTTCTCTTTCACTTTCCTTCTTCATATTCTGTGCTTTTTCAGTTTTTGAATGTGCTATACAGACTTTCCATGATTTTATAAATATTGGGTCATTTATCTGAAATGATTCTTACTCTCCACTCTTCATTTCCTGTGCTCTGCACCTCTAGCTAACTTCTACTCATCCTATGGGTTTCTGATTAAACGAAACCTCCTCCAGGTAATACCCCCTAATTCCCTAGTACAGTTTAGCCTTCCTGTTATATACAATAAAGGACTCTGTAATTTTTCTTCATTTCAATTGTATGAGGTCTGTCCTCCCTGCTACTGCAAGCCTCACATGAGAAGAGATCCTGAGTTTTGTTTCCTCCGTTCTTAGCACAACGTCTGGTACACAGGACATTCTAATTCATTTTCTGGTTTGACAGATAAACACTTAAGACCCTTCCAATCCCTCATAATGCTAAATAATTCAAAATTTGTAAAGCAACTTTTATTGATTTCTAAATTCAAAGTCTTTTTCAGCAATTTATTTGGATGTTCTATTACATTTCTATATCCGATGATATATTTAAATGTGGACTATAGCATGTAGCATTAATTTCTAAGTTGGTAACTTTAAAAATTATTCGTCATACTTTAAGCATTAATACTTTTGAACCTTAATACAATGAGTTTCTCCCAATGAAAAAGGTGAGGAAATTTTGTGAACTACCATGTTTTTAAACGTTTACACAAAAAAGTACCTAGGTCTCATTTAAAGCACTAAAAGGTAGTGGATTTTTAGAGAAAAAGAGATTTCTGCTTATACCGATACAGCAGACAAGATATTAAAAATTAAAAGAAAATTCTGCAACATATCATCAAATATTCTAGAGGCAATACAATAAATATTTATCATAAGAAATTAGAAGAAATTCCTAAGGGACAAAAGGAGAAAGAGAAATTCAGAGTATTAAGGTTGCTTGAGACATCTGCCCTGAAGTAATGTGCTGATAGCAGAAACCTAAGGCCTTGAAGATTTTTTCCCTTATCTTTTTCAACAGCCTTATTGCAAAATAATTTACATACAATAAAATTTCACCATCTGAAGTGCATAATTCAATGAGTTTAGCAGTTTCTCATGAAGTTAAACAAACCTCATCAGGTGACCTAGCCATCCCACTCCTAGATTTACCCAAGAGAAGTGAAAATGTATGTTCAAAGGCTTGTATTTTAATGTTCATAGTGACCATGAGAAGTACTATGGAGAAAAAAACATAATAAACTACATATAATTACTACATAGAATTAATAGAATTTGGTAGATTTTTTTGATGTCACATCAATATATAAAAATCAATTTTATATCTACAGAGGAGCCATGAATAGATATGTTTTTTTTTTTAAAAAAAAAGATGTATGCAAAAGGAAAAGACAATAAATGCATATAGGACCAAGTACAATAAAAGATGTGTGTGAACTTCATGTAAAAAATTATAAAACTTATGTAAAGACATTAAAGAAAACAAATTAATGGAGAGCTATGCTGCCTTCATGTTAGGAAGACTCAATAAAGACTGTTCATTTTCACTTGGTTTCTAATTTTATTGCAATTAATTTCAACCAAAATCTTGACAATTTTTTCTCTTAGAATCTAACACTGTAAAGATTAAACAAGAGAAAATCCCCCAAAATAACTAAGGCAATTTTAAGGAAGAGAAACGTGGGGAGGATTTATCCTGTAAGATATTTAAAGTTAGTATAAAACTGTAGTAATTATAACAGTAATTAGAATTGTTAAACAATTGTAGTAGTGCAGGGCAGGCAAATAGGCTCTCTGAGCAGAGCGGAGTCCCCAGACGGACTCTGCATGAAAGATGTATGACAAACGCTGCATTATCTATGAGTGGGGAAAGGAAGCGTTATTCAGTAACTAGTTCTAGAATACCTGACAGTCAATATGGAGGGAAATGAGTTTAGAGCCTTATTTGACATCATTCACAATCATTTTTAGATAGATTAAAGACATAAATATGAAAATAGAAATGAAAATGAGGTCTGTAAACAGTAGTATCAACATCATTTGTGAGTTAAATCTGCATTTTAAGAATATGCATATTAAAGTTGGAGAAGCACTGGCATAGATTACGTTTATAACATTGAGATGGGAAAATAGTACTTAAAACACAAAATGCACTAGCCATAAAAAGAAAAAGATTAATTTGACATTAAAATGAAATACTACAGAGATAGAATCAAAGAACAGTTGGCTGACTGGATCAGGGAAGGAAAGAGAGGATGTTCCTATCTTGAATGGATGATAGTCAGCAAAGAATGCTGACACTGGTCCTATGAAAAGTCACTTTTGAGGAACCCTATCTTCAAATGAGTTCAACACAATAATCTCTAACCTATAATTTCAAATAATTAAATAAATACATTGACTTGTTGGATAGGCAGCTTATATGTTTATAATATAAATTTAGTACAATGGCAGCCCCCAAACAAGAATTTAGTTTCTGCCTAGTTTAAATGATACTTTGGGGGCAGTAGTTTCACAAAGTTCTCCTTAAGGGGCTCAAACACAACCTTGTTTCTTAATACTACCAAAGATGGTCTCTGATGGGTCATGGGACCACCCCTGTCTTCTCTGTTCCCTTGAAGATATTACAAGGTAGACTTTGTGAATTCATCAACCTGGGACCTGTCTTCAAGATGAAAGCATGTTACATTGTTCATTTTGCTCATTGAATTAATGACTAGAATTGATTTTTTGTCTTGATTGTTTTTCTGAAAAGTGAGGAAGCATAGTAATTATTAATATGGAATAATCTCTAAAATTGTGATTCATATAGTAGACACTTATTTGCCGTCTGCTCTTGCACTTCTCTTCCTTTGGGGAATTTACCTGCATTTCCTAACGGGCAACAATGCCTTCCCTTTTTGAGCCACGTAGTTTTAAATGAAGTGATCAGGTGTGGGCCCACTCACCTTATAAATCATTCTACTATTCCCAGACATTGATCGACAGATGAGTAGGCGACTACAAGCTAAGAGTTTGGGCTTCCAGGAAAGAGAAATTTCCTTTATTTTCCACAGTAGCTTATCAGAAGAGACTCTTTCTCTGTACAGTGTAGCATGAGGAGGTGAGCCTGGAGTTGATAACAGTTATTTGTGCCTGAGTGAAAAGCTGCCACACAGAACCCAGAGAAGGAGCCAATATCTCAAAAGGTATAATGGTGAGACATTTGAAATGCTGGAGAAAGCTTCTTCCAAAGCCAGGATTACCTATGGGCTTTCCGTTTGCATGAACCAATGTACAGCTGTTATTGTTAGAAGACTTATGGATATAATGATGTATCCAAAAAATTGTGTGTACTTTTTAGAAAAAAATCAAACATTTCTTTAATCTTTTCTCATGGCAAAGAACTATTCAATAAATATGATTTTTAAACCATAATACTTTCATACATGTAAAAGATATTATTCTACAACTCAAATTAATTAAATTCCACATAGTAGTTATCAACTGCTCTTAACTTTCCAGGCCTAAACTATCATTTAACAATATAAATTAAAATGGCTTTTAAAATCTAGTACATAAAGTTACATAGAAACATTTACTACAAACCATTAGCATTTAAGGTTACGGTATAAAAAGTAATGACAATTATATTCTCCCATTTTATTAGGAAGGTGAATCAAGATGAGTAAGAATATACACAAAAAGGCACTTTCCTCAAACAAAAAAATTCCACATTTTAACAAGTCATAAGAATTTTTGAAATGTTGTTAGCTCTTCCCCTTAGTACAGTTTTAGTGATTTTAAGTTGTAAAAGCTAAAGTTAAAAGAGACATGTGTTTTTAAATTGTTTTGATATATCTTCGGTTATAAAAGTTATAAAGTAGTCAATGTTAAAATATATTTGGTAGTTTAACAGTAACATTTTGCTTCCAGGATAATGTTCTCACACTTGATAGCTTTAAGAATATACTTTACTCATGGGAATTAAAAATTTTATGCTATGAGAAACTGAAGGAAAAAAATTCAAAAGGTAGTCCATGGCTTTTGGGATGGGGTTTAGCAAACGGATGAGACTGTTTAGATTATGTTGTTCTCTGATTTAGTAAAAAAAAAAAAAAAAAAAAATGCTAATGAATATAGGTTAACCTCAGGTTATCAACATTCTTGCTCAAGATAGATTTGTGGTAAAAATAGACTACTGAACTGTCTTGTTAAATTTTTAAACATGAGTTTGGATGAGTTACAAATAACATCCTCTACCCTTAGGTCAAAAAGAATATGTAAACTCAAATTTTTTAGATAAGAAAACCTATTATAGTTTCAGTTTTCATATTTCCTAATAAAATAACTATGCAAGTATATACAATCTTCCTGTTTTTATTCTGAATATATAACACATTCATTTTCGAACATATTCGAAGTAACACATGTTCATTTTATTTTCTTCGAAATTTTTAAAAAATACAAAGAGCAAATTGCAGACAGAAATAACCTTTGTTAATATTTTGATGTATCTACTTTTTAACTTTTTTCTATGTGTGTATTTACGTGGCTTGTGTGTGTTATTTAAAAACGGTGTTTCTATTTTAGATATAATTTATATTTTTTTCACAGAACTCATGAGCATTTTTCATGTCATTAAATATTTTCAAATGCAAAATCTAGGTTTTAATATCTATAAAATACTCTTTCCTAGAAGTTTAACCGACATTTGACCTTCCAGGTACCAGGTATCAACACCATAATCTTTTAAATTTCTTTACTGTGTTTTTTTGCTGGTTTGTAAAGTTCATAAATATAAACAATGCCATGATAGAAAACATTTCTACATATAAAGTTTCGATGATGCTATTATCATTTCCTGAGGATATGTTTTAAGGGTATGCAGTGGGTATATGTGACTTTATGTCCATAAAAGGAGGTTTTGTTTAAATACATACTCACCACAATTAAATATTTTCGTTTTTACAATTTACAGATTAGTTTATAAATTATAGCATTATCATATTTTTACTATTTTTTTCATTAAAGAAAGACAATTGCAGAGTTTTGGTTTGTTTTTTGTTTTTTTTTTTAATCCCCATAGTTCTTCACCTGAGCCCTACTCTCCAGAGGAAAAAACTTTGACCTTTTTTAACTGTTTCATCTGGCGTCTGTGTGTTTCTTAAGAATGTGGTTAGAGTTTTTGTTTGTTTGGTCTACTTTAGGCATTATCTTTGGACTACCTATTATGGAAATGGCAGAAATAGCACACAAATTCCTATCTACCCATCCTACCAATATGTTTATACCATATTTTAGTCTATCATTTTATATTTTCTTCCTAGAATCTGCCCATCCTCTTGTTCCAATCTAGGCCTACTTCATACCATTCATCATGGAACTTTCCTGGGCCTCTATCCTGTGTTTAGTCTTTTCTTTCTTGGATCTCATGTCTTTCTTTTCTTGCTGTGCCCTGATATTTCAGTGGAGCTCATTTGTGTGGTCCAGAGGGGCTCTAGCTTTCTGCCTGGAAAGCTGGCGCCCTCCTCAGTTCTAGCTCTTTCTGTGATACATCCCAACCCTATGTTTTTTTCTTTCCTGCTGCTTAGGCAACACTTGTCTATCTGATTTCCATTTTTGAGAAATTTGTTCAAACTTCTGCTACTCACTTATACTCTTCATGTGGGTTTATAGCTTTTGTTTTCCTTTATTGCCATGATAAATGGGGCCTAGGGAGGATAGGAAAATACATGCTTTCTTGAAATAGAAAACTTGCTTCTTTAAATATTTTAATTGACTTTAGAAAAAAAAAATAGTTAAAATCACTAGAGAGAAATTCAAACATTGCTGAAGTATCAAAGTAACCCATTCTTGCTTTCTTCTCACTGTCTATTAAGTCCACATATAGGTTAAGTACTGTATATCTAGCATAGTGAAGGGGACAAACATTGGCAGAGGAAGGTAGGAATGAAGACACAGCTCAACAGTAAAAGCAGCAGAGAAAGAGGTGGGCAGGGCAAATAAGATAGTTCTTGTGTGTGTGTGTGTGTGTGTGTGTGTAGGTTTGGTAGTCTAAAGGCACTGTGTGCCATATAAGCTGGGATAATAAAGAGGAAATAGATCCCTACATTCTAAGCTGAACCATGTCCTTCATTTCAGTGGAGTAGGAGAAAGCAATGGCAATGGAAAAAAAGACAAACAATGGGATAGCATTTGCTTATTCTTTGAACATGCAACATTGGCAACACTCTAGATCCATTCTATTAATTGCATCAACCACATCTTATGAACACATTTCCATAGGCTGTATGTGACAGGCCTTGGCTCTATTCACTGCATTTATCGACTCCTCAAATTGGTAACATATAATATTTTTCATATCATTTTCATCAGATAAAATTCACTTTAATTTTTATGACTATATTTAAAATAAAACGTATCTCTCCAAATGGTCTGGGTCTCCAAGTGGCAGAGGTTTTAAATGGTTCACGTGTGAACTGCCAAAGATCTCAGGCAATGTATGCACTAATCACAACCATTTATTGTTCTGATTCAGATGTTTGCTCAATATATAGGCCCTTAGCCTAAAGAGAAAATTATTCAAGTTGAGTATATCCTTACATTGTGGCCCAAGCAATGTATTTTTGGAGTCATAAACATGATTTTGTCCTAATTGCAGGAAAATGATGCTCCGAATGGAACCTGTTGTCTTACTGGAATTGAAGTCTAGAACACATGGAAATGTGCCTCTCTAACAAACGCATTTGCTAATAGAAACGATCCACCAGGATATTGAGCCAACATTTCTTCTGAGGGGCAGAGTTCTTCGGAATTTACTGAAAATGGAAAATTGATTACATTGAGTACAGAGGACATTGATATTTATAGAAACACTTTAGATAAGACAAGATTTTTAAAAGCCAGGAATAACTTTTAGGGAGATTTCAGAAAAATGTTGTAATCTTTTTTTTATTTTTAATAGGCATAAAAAGGATTGTTATATTGATATTGACAGAAATTAGGTGGTTAATTGATGATTTTAACTTAAAAGGATGAATTGCTCTAACATTGGTTTAGAATTTTTCTTTACTATCTATAGTTCAATTTTGTGGTCTGGCAAAAGCCCAATAGCCATTAATTTAGTATGCATACCTTTCCACAGCTGGATTTTCAAATATGATTATAAAGTTCATATGACAGAACTATCCTGAAAATAAATATGTCAGCAGGCTTTGCTTTATTTTACGCATTTATTCTGGATGTAACATAACTTGATACAAACACAGACGACACTCTAAGACATTTTGCCAGAGCTATTCAAGTGTAGCATCGTTTGAGACTGTGGAAGGTGATTTAGAAACACCTGGGCTGAATATTTATATCCATGCTTTAAATCCTAAAAGCCTTGCAGTTTTATAGTCCTTTCGGGAAAGACAGGAACTACATTAACACTTGTTAGTATAGCAGTTAATGTGCTGCTGAGAAAGACTTTGTAAAACATTTTTAAATTATGCAAAAAATATAGGGAAATTTAAAAAGGGTTAATGTTTGGTCAGCCTTTATAGGTTTAGGAATATATTTTTAAGAATATATTTTTAGAAATATATCTTATACTTTGGAGCTCAGGAGGATTAAGAGAAGATGTATTGGAATAAAATTTTAAGTATTATATTAAAATGGACATCACTATTTGTAGTAAGATTTAATAGAATGTTATAAAGAGTCCCAGCTAATGTGAAAACAATAAGCTACAAGATATTGCATTCAAGCTTGCTCTGTGTGGTCTTCTTGGAACCTCTATTTCCTGAATATTATTTCCACACTCTCCTCCCTTACATCTATTTGGTCTAACTTGATGCCACACAGACAAAAGGCTTACTTCATTTAATAGAAGAATATGAGCTGATAGATGACTAGGGGGAAGAACAATAAAGTTTCTTCTTTTCTTTACCAGCAACATATTTACATTTGATACCCATCATCTAGAGAAGTGCCTCAATCTTTCTTGTCAAGAAGAGTAATTTTGGCAGTATAGTAGGAGTGCAGCACTGTAGCTGGTGATGTAAATATTTATTCAAAGTGAGAAGTTTTATAGGCTATGAGATAATGCATTAGCTGCAAGAAGTGCCAGACTTTTGAAAAAGTCCCTTTTTGTGGAGACAGGATAATTTTTATCAATAACAGCAATAACACCAATCAATCATTGTTAACATATTTGAGTCCTTACTCTGATTGGGCAGAGTGGATTACATATGTTATCTCATTTAAATCTCCCAACAATCCCATTAGGTAGATATTTGTGTTATCCCATGTTACTGATGAGATTTCTAAATCAATTACCTATTATAATGAACAAACTACCTCCAAAATTACTAGCTTAAAATATCAAACCTAAATTGAACTCACGATTCTGTGGAGAGTGATTTGAACAGGGCTTCACTGGCTGGTTCTTAGGCTTGACGAGGGCTAGGTGATGTGGCTGAGCTCTGTGAACTCACGATCAGCTGGTGGGTCAGTTGGGGCCTTATTGGTCTATAAAGGTTTTAGCTGAGACAATAGGGCCTCTCTACAAAGTTTCTCGTTCTCCAGCCTACCAGCCCAGGCTTGTTCATGTGGTCGTCTTGGGTTCCAAAAGCTCCAGAGTGGAACCTGCAAGACCTCTTGAGGCCCAGGCTTGGGACTACCACAGCAATCTCATTCCTAGTGCATTCTATGGGTCAAGCAAGTCACAGGGCCTGCCAGGTTTCAAAGGGTAGGGAAATAGCTTCTTGGAAAGACTTTTATTGTGACTATTTTTGCATTCTACCATTGTTTCTGAGTTGGAGAGAGGTATCCTGACTTGCCAAAGATCGTGCGGTTAATAAGTCACTAGACTCTCATACACAGCTAGTAGAAATTGTAGCCACCTTGGTATTTTTTTGGGATTTTTTGAGTTGTTTGTCTTTTTATTATTAAATTTTAAGAGTTCTTCATATATTCTGGATGCAAGTTTTTTGTCTGACATATGTGTTGTGCATATTTCTCTCAGTTCTTGGCTTGCATTTTCATTTTCTTAATGGCTTTTTTTTTAAAAAAAAGAATAAACGTTTTTCATTTTAATGAAGTCCAATTTACCAATTATTTTCTTTCATGTCTCTTGCCTTTGGTGTTCTGTTTAAGATTGAATGAGTGAATGAGAAGTAGTTGAGAAGAGTCAAAGGGTAGCTCTAGCGGTCTAATGGTATAGCCTGAAGTGGTCCAAGTGTTTTGTTTAAAAACAAATTTTGCATTCTATTTAATAAAATAAACCTTACTTGCCTTTATATGAAAAATAATGCTTTACATATGAGTGAGTTCTTCTGATGCTCCAGGATAAAAGCCCACATTTATATCATGGCACAGGACTGTACACCTTCAGAACATAAAAACTCTAGGTTGAGAATCATAGGGCACTTGCCTTAGAAACTAACATCATTATTATTCACATGAGTCCAGCACAAATAAAAGCAATAAGGTTACAATTAAAGGAGGAATTTCTATTGTAGTTATTTCTATATATAATATATAGAAAATATATATATATAAAATAAAGTCTGCCTTAATCTTTTTTGACTGTCGACTATATTATTAACTTTCTATGTAGATTCAACTATTCAACTGCTTAAATATGTCCAAGCTACTAATAAACCTTCCTGAATGAATAGCAGATGAACGACTGAAGATAAATGAAAACAGATGCTTCAGAGAAGAGGATCCAGAATTGTCATCAACTCTTCACAATCACTACATGTTTTCTCTAACAAGCACATATGCCCACAGCACATTGCCAAAGTTTATTGACTCCTTCCAAAATTTCTGTATGAAATTATGATTATGATCTCATAGAGTTCAGGATTACTGACTAAGGAGCACGAATCACCAAGATGTTTTTTTGAAAGGAGCTGGTAACCCTAGGAGTGCTGGGGAAGGGAGGCACACATACATTTGAGGACATTATTAGCCTAATCCCTGCTTTGTGATCTCAGAATCTTCCAAAGTTTGACTCCTTTCAAATCTGAGAACCTGGAGTCTCTCCATGATCCAGAGACACAAGGCAAGCAGAAAAGGATACCCGCTGACCCTGTGTTTGATATCTACATTCTTGTGCCTTTAAGATACATTTTTAAATTTTTGACCTATTGCAATATCAGTATTTCTGTGAATATACACTCATACTTGCACAATAAAAATATTCATGATATAGAAGGAAAGGGGGGTTCTTATACAACATAAAAATAAAATAACATAAAACAATGGTTTCTACTCTAGAGGTATTTGCTTTCAATTTAATGTTGTTAGAAAATGTATAAAATGTTTGAGAAATGATGATAGGTTAGATGGTAAATAACTGAATGTGGCAGCTGGGACTAAAGTATAGTACTGAGTTTTTATCTTCACTGAACAAATTCTTGAAGATACAAAATTTATTTCATACCTTATTTCTGTACACACATCAGATTGTTTTAACTATTTAAATAATCTCATGGGTCTACAGCTCTGATTCCATCAATTTCTTTTTTTCTGAGCTTTTTCTGACAAAAACTGTTGATTTTCAGAGACAGCTTAAGAGAGGGAAGATATACTCAGATGCATATGCATAGAACTGCCAGAACACGCACATATGGCAGGGTGTGAGGGGAGTGGTGATGTTGAAGGAGGGGTGGGGTTATGAGAAGCATCAGTAATTATTATTAATTTTTTGCATAGAATCAGATATATAAGTGTTAAAATATATTCCTGTTATAACAACTGCTAAAATTATGGCTAAATTTTGCTAGAAAAACATCCAGCTCAAAATCTGTTTTCGGGCAACTGTTCACCAAACGATCATAATAATTATCTTATCTGGGCTTTTTATGTATTTATTTTTTTGACTAATTGTGCTGGTTACATGAAGCATTTGCCAGCACTCTATGTAATATATCACAACGTGTGACTAAAACAAAGGCAAGTTGTTAGGGTTCAGTACTAAAAGTATTTGAAATTCTAAGTGCTCATTTCTTCCTTTGCAATGATTTCTGGCTTCATCTCATTTATGTTATTCGTTCTAGAATCAAGGAACTCACTAGGTTTGCAATATAGTTATGTATAAGGAAGAAATATATTTTCATCACATAAAATCTTAAAGCACAAGATCTCTTTGAAAAGTCAACAATTAATTTAAAAGCAGTAATTTAAAAATAACGTATATTTTGAGATTTTCTTAGTTCTGATGGAATTAACATAAATGGCTAGATTTTTTTAAGATTAAAATTTACTTAATTTTTTTTCCTAGTTAAAAATATAATAAATAGTTCTACCTCTCAATGACAACCTTTTTAAATACAAGTTCCCTTCTAGGCTTTTTTTTGATGCATCTTTATACAACTGTAACCATACTCCATAGTTTATATCCTGCATTTTAAACTTAAAATCGTAGTTTTTTCCTACAATATTACCAAAATTTCATGCTTGTTAATTTAAAACTCCAAGTGACTACATCATTTATTACTCTAGTTAATCCCATAAAATGGCCCAAACATTTAAGTTTGCTTGTATAAAAATGCTCTCAGGATCACCTTACTACAGGAAACTTTCACGAATTTCATATTATTTCTTTTATTTAGAATATCAGTCTGTTCAATCAGCGAAGCAGAACTCATAGGAGATATGCATTAAGAGATTCATTGCAAGGAACTGGCTCATCTGATTCTGGAGGCCAGCTAGGCAAGTGTGGAATCTGTTGGGAAGACTGACAGAGAGCAGGCTGGAACTCTTCAGAATGAGCTGAAACAGCTGTTCACAAACAGAATTTCTTTTCCTGGAAAGGCTAAGCTGCATTTCAGCCCTTTGTTGATTGAATAAGATAATTCAATAGGATAATCTCCTTTACCTATGGTCAATTGATTATGGACTTTAATCACATCTAAAAAATATCTTCAGAGCAACACCTACATAAGCGTTGGTGAATAGCTGGGAACTCTAGTTTAGCCAAGTGGGCACACCAAAACATCATTGGGGTTTTTAGAAGTAGAATTACCGAGTCAAAGAGAATGAATTAAAAAACATCTGAAACATGTATTCAAATTCCTTTTCTAGAGGGTCATCACAATTGTCTCTGCTTTCCTTGGGGTAGGTACCCGACTGCCTACCCTACTATGTTATGGATCACTAACACAGTTGAGAGTGACCCTAAAATTAAAAAAAAAAAAAGTACTAATGTCTCAAAATAAGCATATTTCCTGGCAGTAAGTTTTTAAGGACCCTGTTTTCTCAGGACACTCTAGTCTGCCTTCTCATGCCCGCCCCACCACCCCTAAGCACTGCATGAGCCTCACTGAGTAACTGCCACCATCTATTTAGAGGTGTGGATATAAATTTCTATTTATTATTTACTCTTTATAGGAATTTTTTTTATAAAAAAAATAGGTATTTGGGGGGAAGATAGAAGTATTAACCTTGTCCTCAAAAAGCTTGAAGTCAATACAGTAATTTTTAAATAAATACCTGATGTTATATCTATCAGGTAAATCTCATTTTTATATCTTTCTCTAGGAAAAAGGGCTAAATCAAGTCTTTAAAATCTACCAGCTATACATAAATGTCAGATCTTTGGGAAGTTTCTTGTTTCAGTAGATGTATGCAGAGGTCCATATTATTTTATCTTTAGAAAACTTATCATTAGGCAAATGTTAATAGAGTGACCAATTGGATAAATTTGGAGATAAGATTTTTTTTTTTAGTTGAATTCTTAGTTATACTATGTACTATTTTTTTTAAACTTTTTAAAAATTAAGTTTATTGGGATAACATTGGTTAATGCAATTATAATTTTCAGGCGTACATTATAATTTGACATCTGTATATTCTATTGTGTGTTTACCACCCAAAGTCCAGTTTCCTATTTTTTTAAAACCCGGACAAATAAATATCCTTAAGCCTCCTTTTTCTCACTTATAAATGAGAGATATATCTTTCGTGTGGTTACATGAGGATTAAATGAGTCAATACACATGAAATGTGTGGTATACATGTGGTACATGATGTATTTGTACGTGTGTGCATGTGTATGAGTGTTCCCATCCCTCCTTCCGTACTTTCCACTTCCTTTCTGTTCCCCAGCCCCAACATTTCAATTTAGAGGCAAGACAGAAAGTGAAACTGACTTGAAAATCATTCTTTTATTTCTTCAAAGCCTCAAACCTTAAGTTTTGGGGAAGGGTGGGGCGTAATTCGAAGACAGAGATAGAGTGAATGTCTTAGAAAAACAAAGGAACGAATGCTCCTCTGGAGTACACAGGAGGTCCCCAAAGCTGAGGGAGAGGAGGAGGGAGCTCGCGGACCCTGAAGCAGAAAGATTTGCCTGCTTAGTGGCAGTGTTTGTAAAGCTGGAAGGACTCCCACAGGAGGGCCACCGCAGAGCTTCCGACAGGGGGCCTTAGGCAGTGTTACAGGAGATTCCTGAGGAGGTGTAAGAGCAGCAAAGATCTGCCAAAGCCAAAGGAATCGTACTGATAGGGTCAAGGGATAACTCTGATAATTGCAAAGAAGGTTGCAGATGGCCAGAAGACTCTGGTGGCATTGCATGTGATCCCAGAACCAAAGCATAACTCTGAGGCAGGGACAGACTCTCATAGGACTGATAAGTCACAGCAGCCCAATGGCAAAGGGGTTGGAAACTGAAATTAGGATGATTTTTTTTTTTAAGTAGAGGTGAGGTGCAACTTAACTTCTAAACCAAGATTCACATCCCACATTCACTCAAAAAGTGTCCTTAATGACAATGATTTAGCTATTATTGCAATGGAAGATAGTAGAAAAAAGGAGCATTCTCTGTCTGGCATCTCTTACTACTTCCTGCCATTTTATGGGCCTTCCCATTAGATCAGTTATATTTAATTTCAAGAATTTGGGTTTTTTTCTTTTCATTGGTGTTTGTCTTCAAATATGCTAAAAATCCCTCTTATCCTCACACAACAACCACCAATGTCTCTTGATCCAAACATCTATCAGGTTCCTGTATCCTCTTATTGACGGTCACATTTCTTAAGAGTGTGGTCACATCTGATGTGCCCACTTCCTTAGCTCCCCGCACTCTCCAACTGATTATAGTTCGTCTTCTTTTCTCTCCATCCAGGGACACTATTTGTGCTAGGAAGATAATGGCCTCTGGTAGGCCAAATCCAAACACCTTTCGTTGTTGTTCTACAACCTGTACGACCTCCAAGTAGCATTTGATGCTGTATGCCCGCCACTCCTATGAGTCAAAAAGATTTGTTTAAGACTTGATTTTTCTTGAGACTTATGACAAAATTGAGAGAGAAATACAGAGATTTCCCATATATCCTTTGCCCCTACACAAGCATAGCCTCCCCCATGGCTAACATCCTCCACCAGAATAGTGCCTTTTTTTTTTTTTTTAACCAAGGGTGAACTTACATTGACTCATCGTAATCACCTAAAGTCCATAGTTTACCTTAGGGTACACTCTTGGTGGTGTACATTCTATGTGTTGGACAAATGTATAGTGACATATATCTATCATTATAATATCATACAAAGTATTTTCACTGCTCTAAAAAATATTTATTTTCCAATCCAATATTGTACAAGGATGTTTTTAAAACTATAAAGCAATATTGCTGGAAAAAGAACTCACACTACCCCTCTTTCTTGAAACTCACTTCAATATTTTATCTTCTACTATTCAGTTAATTCTCTTATTATTCTATTCTCCTGGGCTAAGACTTACTCTGTCATTCTTCATTTCTTTCTTTTTCTCAATTCTCAAATCCAAGAGGATGCCAAAACCTTTTGCTTCTACTTAAGAAATATTTTTTAGTTTAACTCTCTTCCTCCCAGTTTCTACTAGGATTGGAAGCTCTCATTTCTATCACAATTAGAATATTTAATAATCTCTAATTGATTTTCCTGTTACCAGATTTCCATACTCCAGTGATAGCTCACACTATAAACCAAAGCCAAATATTCATATCTCTCCCATAAAGTTCTCTGTTGTCTCTCACTATTGTCACTTATTGCCCTCAAGATGAAATCAGCACACCTCATATCAGGGTATCTCACTGGGCGGTTCCTGGATCAGCAGAGGTAGCATTCCTGGAAACCTGCTGGCAAAGTGAAGTCTTGGGCTCCACCCTAGACCCACTGAAAGCAAAACTCTTTGGTCCAGTGATCTTGATTTTAACAAACCCTCCTCCAGGTGATTCTGATTTATATTAAAGCTGGAGAACCGCTTCCTCACCAGTTAGAAGAACCTTTCTGTTCTGGCTTCTACTGGATTTTGTAGCCTCTCCTGTGTTTGCCTTCCTCACGCATTTGAGGCTCCTTCCTCACGGACCTTCTTCTCCTGCAAATGCCAGACCTTAGGGCTGTTCTTCCCCCTGGTGTGGATACCACACTTGCATTTTTCTTTTTTTTTTTGGCAAATTGCTGTTTTTTTCTTCAATATCCATCTCAAGTACTGTGAGAACTGTGATGTCCTTCAGGAAACATACTTGCCTTCTCCTCCACCAGCATTTTGTTCACATTTCTGTAATATCATTTACCATGTTACATTTTAATTCACCTCTCTATATAATGTTTTCCTCCAGAGACTGCAAATTCCCTAAGTACATAGACTATATTCATCTATGTCTGCCTAATGGCTGAGCTCTTGCTGTTTTTCGTTTTTCCTTTCTTTTTTGGCTCCTTCTTAACACATAGGATTAAGACAGTTTGAAAGAATTTTTGAAATGAAGTATTTCTACTCAGCACCATAATAGTAATCAAGAAGCTTGGCAATCATTACAACTTAATAAAGGTCTTTATTACATTTTGGCATAATCAATTCCTATTGCTCTTTTGTTCACCTATGTACATAAAATGACAGTAATTACTTGAGAGGTAGACCAGTTTCTCTCATGCTTTTACCATATGTTATTTCTATTTATCTACGTGTCCCAGTGGGCCACTTCATACAACTTCCTATGTGACTCCAAGATTCTGACATAAAGATATAATATTTCCCAGGAGATTTCTAATGTTCAAAATTTCTATTGTTTTAGGTACGGCTATTTCAATTCCCTCTCTGATTCATTCATTCATTCATTCATTCATTCACCTATTTATTTATTTATTTAATTATCTGATTTCCTTTGTCAGGTAAAGGAACACTGTGGGTGAAGAGAAGGAATTGAGCGAAGGCAACTCTTTTTATTGTCACTACCTCTCAGGGTTTGCACTCTGATGTTTGATGACCTCTTTTACTAAAATATAGCTCTCCCCCATTCCTCGTATTTAATTCATTAAGATGGACATTAAAAAAAAAAAAAAAGGCAACTTTTCTTCAGAGAGCTCCATGTGATCTTGTTTGGAAGAAATGCAATGGTGCCTCTGAATGGCCAAGTTGTTGTTAGGTGGCTGGCAGAATAATAAAGTACAGTTTTCCCTTTGAAGGAACTTAAAAACCACAGTCTCCCCACGAGGGAGGCTTAGCAGCAAGTGTTCACTGAGAAGAAGCCTGGAGTTGGTTAGTTTACTCCACGTGAAAATATATTAGTTTACAAAAAATGGGAGCTGCTACTTGCTAATTATAGATGAGTTGGGGGTAGCTTTGTTATTCCCGTTGACTCACTATAATTGTTTTCATTTGCCTAAAACTTGGGGCTAAAACTGTTTAGTAAATGACTGCACCAAAACACCAAGTTTAATTCAACTTAAAAACTTAATGTCGTTTCAACTAGTAATTGTCCTTTCACAGAGAGTATCATGTGCCTTTTTTTCAGAGAAATAAAATTAAAGAATAAAGTCAAAATAGACTATTTTAATTACCAACGGAGCAGATTGAAACATTTTTTGATTAATATTTAACAAAAAAATCAACTAATAATTTTTAAGTTGGTTTTTTATTTCATCACCAACTATTTGATATTCTCCTTAATTACTTTCACAGATTTATCTTATATGATATGTAAAAAAAGCACATCTGAAAAGCCAGAAGCAGAGTGTTTTTTTTTTTTATGCCTACAGCACTTGGTCTTCCTAGGTGGTCTCCCATCCAAGTATTAACCAGGCCTGACCCTGCTTAGCTTCCGAAAACAGAGTGACTTTTTAAACGTAATTTTTATTGTCATTGAAGGTGACAGATTTTCTGCAAAACTCGATGTTCGCTCCAAACTATTATAGCAGTTTCTTTTCCACCAGCAAGTGATTCCAACTGGACAGAATGATTAATGTGGACATTTAGTTCATGAGCTAAATCTCCTAAACCTTTAACTGTTCAATTTACTATGTGAGGGAAAACTCAGGGTCAACATGTAGCAGTTTCTTACAGAAAAGAAACACAACTGTTATAATACTTTGAACTGTAGATAAGTGAAAAACATAAAATTGATGTGTTTCTGATGTTCCATTTGAAGATAATAACAATCGGTTTATTCTTAAAGAAGTACATAAAACTAAAGCTTTTTGAGCCACAGCATCTATGAAGAGGATACATTTGGAGACCAGTTGCTTGAGGTGCTGATGTGTTGTCCATATGTCTCAATCTGCTGTAGTGGGCCACTGAGGTCATATAATACAATGTGTTTTCCCCTGCAGGCTCTGAAGAATCCTCTTCCCTTCTGTGTCAAAGGCAGAAAGAACCTCATCCTACAGCAGGGCTCTTCACTTGAACTCCTTATCCTCTCTCAGTGGCCAGAGGTTTTTACCCAGCTATCATAAATTTGTCATCTCTGAGCATGTCCAAATGTTTGCTCCAGTTTTGCCTATTATGTCGGTGTGTCTATTATCATTATTCTGAAGCAAGAGAATACTCAGACTCATTCTGTGCCTTAAAAAATAGAGGTAAGGATTAATTTCGTTATAAAATTGTCTGTGGGGGAAGGAAAGAGGGTAGCAGTTTGTCTTTTATACTGGAGAAGCCCTGAGAAGGAGAATTAAGCCTTATGTCGTATTGCCTTTTCCAGCATTGGGTAATCAAACCCAGTGGTACACAAACTCAACAACAGAATCTTGCTTGGATTTGTGTCTTCTCAGTTGTACTCTCGAAAGGGTGCATTCCTTGAACACGCCAGGGAGTGCCAGCTGAACCTCTCTGAAAGGCAGTGACGTTCAGAGGGTGTGCTCTGCTTCTTGTGCTGTAAGAAGGTGTGTGTGAATGTTCTAACCAACAGCCTTTCTATTTTCATCATTCATCTTGCAACCTTTGTAATTGAGCCCAGAAAACTAGGTGAAGGATAAGAGAGCTCCTAGTCAGCTTGGTTGCAAGAAATATAGTACTGCCTCTGAATGGCCAAGGTGTTGTTAGGTGGCCTGGAGAATGACAATAAAAGAACATTTCTCCTTTCAAGGAATTTAACAGCCACAGTCTCCCCATGATGAAAGCTTATTGGCAAATGTTCACTGATAAAAAGCCTGAAGTTAAAATTAAAGAACCTAGCTGAAATTAAAAATGATAAATTAGTGAAAGTTTCTGGGGAAAAATAATTAAGACCCAGATATTGGGTCTTTCTGTTTTGGCTTTTGTTTTAGGAAAGAAGTACCTCAGAGAAATACCCATTCCTCTTCCATATAGATGGTTAAAGATTTTTGGTTGATTCTGATGGACTTTGACTAATTCTTATTACTGTTTCAAGACTGATAAGGCCGATGACTTAAACGAATATAAAAGTGTGTGTATGTCTAATATTTATACCAGTTCTGGACATACTTTGTTCAAACAACACATTTTTATTAATCATTAGCTATGTTGTAGATACTCTGTCTGGTTACCAGAGTAACCTTTCTAAAAAACCTGAGTATAATTTTGGTAATCATTGATGAACTAGGAAGCTTACTTTACTCCTGTAGGCTATGTGTCAAGGAAATTATTCTTGAAATAATAATCCAATCAACTCAGTTTTTGTGGCTACAAGAGTAATATCAGAATATTAGAGAAAAGCTATTACTAAATAATGAGAGTTACATTCTCTTGGGGATAAACTGATAAAACTTAATGAAACATGAATGTAAGATTGTGAGACAGAAATCCTCCATTTAGAGCTAGGTGTTAATAACCATGATTTAAGATGAACTCATTTGGATTCCTTTAACTAAACTCATTTTATAAGGCTGTCATTACCTGGATTCCAAAACCAAAGACATTTTGAAAAAAGAAAATTATAGACTGATATCCCTGATAAACATAGATGGAAAAATTCTCAACAAAATATTAGCAAACCAAATTGAGCAATACATTAAAAAAGATCATACACCATGATCAAGTGAGATTTCTTCCTGGGCTGCAAGTCTAGTTCAGTATTCACAAGTCAATTAATGTGATACAACGCATTAAGAAAATGAAAGATAAAATTTATATGATTATGTCAATGATGTAGAAAAAGCACTGCATAATTTTTTTTTTTTTTTTAAATCTTAAACTTGCTGAGTGACTACTTCCCTGTATAGCCTTTGGCTTTGCTTATAATGGGTTCAGTTGGCTTCTCTAAGTCATCTTGCTTCTCTGGACAAGTGAGGAATTTGCTGTCAGTGAAGTAGGCTAAATCAATTAGGTGTCACTCTCTATATGCTGAAAATCGGTGGAGCAGTGGTGTAGGGATGAGTGATTTGGTTCACCCTAGGGTGTTAATAGAGACTCTAGGAACTTAGTGGACAAGTTCTATAAATATTTTTTAAAATAATATGAATTAGATCATTATCTTCATAAGAGATAAGTAATCAGAGTGTTTTAAAGCACCACGTGGGATTTTCTTTACCAACTATCAATTCTTATGTACATTAATTAAGTTGATCCAACTCTGCTGTTCTTCCATAGCAGAAGATTTAATCTGTTTTTTCTTTTAGAGTATTGGAGAAACTTAATTTTCATGGGTTTGCTCAGTGTTGGCCCTGTCTTTAAAAACTAGGTCAATGGAGTTGTTGGGGTTGAAATTTGCCAGCACCCAAACTACATTTGGGCATCATGGATATTGAATCTAGTTAGTTTCATAAGCGTCTGGGAGCAGTAGCTTTCCTCTCTTTTCTATTTTGAGTGGACTAATTTCGTTCGTAGACTATAAAATGCAATCTGGCATTAGGACTGCCTTTACTGCTTTTAACCTTGGTAGCTAACACTGTACTTTATGTACACATTAGGACTTTGGAAATATTTGATGTTATGATAAATTGTGTTTTAAATTTTAGAAGAGTAGTATTTACTAAAGGAGTGTTTGCTATGTAACAGAACCCTGAGATAAAATCTCCTGAAATTTTAGCTCATTTATTCCTCACAACAATACTATTTTACAATAAGAAAATCGACTTAGGGTAAGGAATTTGCTCAAGGTTTAGGATAAATATATTTCATTTTAAAAGATATATTTGACTCAAACTGTCGCTGAAATTTTCAGACTTTTAATATCCGATTTAATTAATGAAAGCTGATGTTTATTGCATTCATGATTTGTCAAGCCGTGTTCTAAGTGTTTTACATTTACTAACTCAGCCTCTCAGGAACACAAGGAGAGACAGGTGGACTATTACTTCTACTTTGAAGATAAAAAAATGCAAAACTTAAATGTTTAGTAATGAGGGCCCCAAGGTCCTGTAGCTAGTAAAGGCCTTGCCCAGGATTTAAACTATGGACGTCATTTCAGAGAACCCACTCTCTGCTGATATTTATGCAGCTCCTCATTTAAAATTGGATTTTAACTCAGCAGGTGATGTTAAGATTATTTAAGAGTCTGTTCCTCATTTTGAATAATTTTCTGTATTCCTAGCAAAAGTCATCAAATGTTATTCAGCTTCCCTTTTAATTTTTATAAAATTATCCCTTATCAATATTTGTTTATTGGTTTCATCAAAAGACTTGTTGGAATTCATCATGCAATGTGTTTAAATATCAAGTAATATAAAAATCATGTTATACACAAACACCCAGCTGATTTTGACAAAGGTGCAGAAATAATTCAATTGAGAAATGTTAGGTTTTACAACAAATAAAGCTATAGCAATTGGACATCCTAAAACATGAACTTCAACCTAAACTTCACACCTAATTTAAATCAAAATAAATCATATACTTACATATAAAATGTGAGCCTATAAAACATTTTTTAATAAAGCCAAAGAGAGTATCTTCAGGATTTAGGGCTAGGAAGAGTTCTTGGACATGACATCCAAAGTGTGATACATAACAATTTTTTTTGAGAAGTTGAACCTCATCAAAATAACAAACTTTTGCTCTGTGGAAGACTCTGTTAAAAGAATAAAAAGACACCTAAAATATTTTCAAACCCCATATCTGACAAACAAATTATATCTAGAATATATAAAGAACTCTCAAAAGTCAACAGTAAAAAAAAAAAAAAAAAAAAAAATTAGAAAATGGGCAAAAGATGTAAACAGATATTTCCCAAAGAGAACAAGTGGATAATAAGCAAGTGAATGAAAAGACGTTTAGCATCATTAGCCATTAAGAAAATGCATGTTAAAAACACAGTGAGATATCACTACACACCTGTCAGAATGGCTAAAATAAAATACAACAATGAGACCTTGCTGGTTGGAAAACTAAAATGGTATAATCATTTTGAAAAGAGTTCGGCAGTTTATTAATGGGACTATATATCCTATTTTTGCAACATCATGTGACTCTCTAATTATCTCATAATAAAAAGTTAAGGAAATCACATGTCAAACATAGTAAGTAGAGAATGGGCTATTATTGTACTCATTATTTGTTGCTATGGTTAAAATGACATTAATGATAAGTACCTACAATAGACATGTATAGTTTATTTTTAAAGTTTTATCTCTATTTGTTTCAGAATTTCGAAAATATTCTAGCTATTTAAGAAAAATTCCTCTTAAAATGCTAGTCATGGTTTGCTGCAGTGAAGACGTTTTATTTGGAAAAATTCAGAAGAACCACTGGATGGCAGTAGAGGTTTGGATTTTTATTCACTTGGCGTTTTTCTGGGGGGAAAAAAGAAAATGAGGGAAAAATTTGACTCAGGTCTTAACAAAAAAAAAAAAAAAAAAACCCTATGAGATAAAATGAAATTATTGGTGATAAGTAAGATATAAGCTGCAAATCCAATCATTAAAAAAATCATTGTTGGCCTAAGTTAAATAAAACCTACAATAAATAACACACCGTGAAAGGTCACACGCAGAGTAAAACTTTGTAAAATAAATCTTGGGCTAAAAGTCTGTGATGAAAATGAACAATTTTAGAGGAAAAAAGTTTGAGACTGAGTTCTGTGATGATATTTGAAATTTTCTGGCTCAAAACCTTAATGGGTTTCAGAAATTTCAAGCAAATTCTTTTATTTCTCCTTCCTCCTAATAATTACACAAAATTCAGCTGTTCCTCATTTTTTATCTGGGGGAAAGCCTTTCTCTTTTTATTTATCTATTAAAATAATCTACCGTATGAGGCAGAGGAACAAAATTCTTCTTTTTGTGATATCACATTTCAAATCATTCAGTATCTTTTCATCTTGATAGAACTGAGAGTAAAGTTTCTATATCACTTGCTGGATTTTCCATAAAATTTACTTACTAGGAGTAAATTGAAACATTTACTTTAATATCAGGGTTCAAGAGATCCTTCACAGAGGTTAATTAATGATGTTAACTAATTCATGAATCTCATCCTATGTATTGTTGTCAAGGATATTTCTGAGATATTTATTTGCATGTTACTGTTCTTTTGTGTTATCCTAATGTCAGAGGGAGTAAAACAATGGATATTAGGTCTGGAACTTTTTATGTAGGAGAAACACATTCAAAATCTCAGTTAAGTATTGATAATAGTGTTAAAAACAATTTCTACATGAGTCAGGCATCATAATTTTTACAACGAACTGGTCCAATTTTTTTGTCTGCCTTCTACAATGCCATCTAAACATTATTGATGCTAGACAATGAAGAAGGAATGAAATGTCTAATGAGACACCAACGGTGGGACTGGGGTGGTGATAAAGTTTAGATATTCCTCAACTTACTGTCAACCAAAAAGGTTTAGACTGTAATAAAAAATAAAAAGCATTTATTTGAGCAAAAAGAATTGCAACCCAGGAAATTCAGGTTGCAACCCAGGAAATTCAGGTAGCAACCCAAATTGCACCAGAGAGAACAAAGAAAGCAGGGTTCATAAAGGCAAAATCATAAAATGTAATTCTTTCATGCAAATGAAGGATTGCTGTCTAGGTTAATATGGATTGGTTAGTTCCAATACACAAACAAGGGAGAAAGTAAAGTGCATATGTGTCTATGCGGCAGTCGGCAGTCGTAACAGAATGTCTATGGCTCAACCTTGAGCTGAGTTCAGCAACTTAACAACAGCTCTGAGAACTGAGGCACAAGAAGTACCATTTCCCTAGTAGCCTCCTTACTCTATTTTAAGTGACTCTCTTAGCAATGCTTATTCCACATTATTATTTTTTTTGACTCTTATGATGCGGTCACATCCTGGAAAACCCATCATAAGTCGAAAATATTGTAAGGCAAAATACATTTAATATACTTAACCTACTGAACCTCGTAGCTTAGCCTAGCCTTCCTCAAAGGTGCTTAGAACATTTGCATTAGCTTACAGTTAGGCAAAATCATTTAACACAATAAAAACACTTTTCACTATCAGCGGTTTACCCTCATAATTGCATGGATGACTTGTTTATCAACTTTCAACTTTTGCCTTAGCTTAAATAACAAACATGATCTTGGATTTTGAAACTGAAAAATTTCCTGGAGAAAATTCTCTGGGGTTACTGAGGCTAATAAAGAGAGATCAATAATTAAGTGATTCTTAAAAACCTACCAGGATATATACCTTTTATCATGTCTCCTCTCAGTTTAATCTTGCATAAAATGGATTTTTCATTCCTCTTCACTGTATTGTCTCTAATCCCTACCCTTTTGACTCTAGTTTTTTTGTTTCTTTTTTTTTCTTGTGATTTTTCCACTTGAAAAACCTATTCTTGATTCAAGTGAATCTTTTGGAGCGTATATGTGATACAGATAGCTACAGTCAGGCATTCAGAGAATTTGGTCCTGGGACTCAGAATTAAGGTGATACTTTTTATGAGGATAAATATACACTAAACCTTTCAAGGTTAAATATCATGATATTAAAATAGAGCTTTGACTTTACCTAGATAATTGGAAGTAGAATTTTGTTTCTTGAAATTGGTCTCTAGAATCTCCTATCAACAATTCTTAAGTGACTTCTTTTTAATAATTTTAAAGAAAGCAC
The DNA here is from genome assembly GCF_000325575.1 of Pteropus alecto. Taxonomy (NCBI): domain Eukaryota; kingdom Metazoa; phylum Chordata; class Mammalia; order Chiroptera; family Pteropodidae; genus Pteropus; species Pteropus alecto. Next base: position 13,971,676 of record NW_006431918.1, on the reverse strand, counting down.
CAGGAAAATAGATTAATGTTTTACTATAAAAGCTAATTTGATTCATGCGCTCAGCATCTATACCCCAAAGCCACACATTCCTGAGAAATTGCCCGAATCTTTGCATGAAAGAAATTGCTACATCATAAAGAAGAGGCCATTTGGAACTAATCTCACTTCAGATTTTAATACTTTATGTTTTAAAATAGTAATAAGTAAGTCAGAACATTCTCCTCTGAGCATAGAAGCTCATAGAAATGATGTGAGTACCATGACTTGTTGTTAACATAGTAACTATCTTTAACTGCTCACACTGGGTCTTAAGCAATATCATAGTCCACCTCATCTTGGCCTTCTCATCAAAGTAGCAAGAGATAGTTACTCCATTTTTATTACAGACAATATTAAAATTTAGAGTTAGAATATGCTGGAGTAGATTGTTCACAAACTCTTTTAGAAGCATTTGGCTACAGATACAAAAGTACCATTTACTTTTGTGAGCAGAAGGTTAATCTGTGCTACCAAATTCACAACTGAGTGGAAATCAGGCAAAGTAGCAGAAAAAAAAGAAAAAAGGTCCAAAATTGTTTTAATAACTTGTACATAATTGACATTGTGCTAGGTACTGTAAAATGGTTTTATCATCACATCTTATCTTAGAACTCTATGATGAAAATTTCTTTTTACACAAAAGGTAACCGAAATTCAGAAAGGTGAGATGACTTAGTTCACACAGGTTGGAGCAGGTGGAACACAGTGTTAAGCCCTGATTTGTCTGCCTTAAGATCTAGCTCTTTTGGAACACTTGTGCACTGTCGGGGGGAATATAAATTGGTACAGCCATTATGGGAAACAATATGAAGTTTCCTCCAAAAACTAAATATAGAACTACCATATGATCCAGCAATTCCTGGTCTGGGTATATATTGAAAGAAAATTAAATCAGTACCTCAATGAGATACCTGTACTCCCATGTTCATTATAGCATTATTCATAATAGCCAAGATATAGAAACAATAGTGTCTTTTGACAGGTGAAAGAATAAAAATATTGCTATCTCTCTATATATAGCACAATATATACAGCAATTATAATATATATCACAAATATTATATATATGCATATATATATGTGTGTATATATACTTCAGTCTTAAAAAAGAAAGAGATCTTGCCATTTGCAACAGCATGGATGGAAGAACCTGGAGGACATTATGCTAAGGGAAAGGAGCTAGACATAGAGAGAAAAAAACTTCATGATCTCACTTTTAAGTGGAGTCTAAAAATGTGGAACTTCTGTAGAAGCAGAGAGTAGAATGTTGGTCTCCAGGAGCCGTGAAGTGAGGGGATTGGGGGGATGTCGGTCAGAGGGTATAAAGCTAGTTATGTGGTTTGAATAAACCTGGTGATCTGATACATGGCATGACTGTAGTTAACGATATTGTGTTGAATGCTGGAAATTTGCTAAGAGGTTAGTTTTCAGGTGCTCTAACCACATAAAAAAAATGGTAACTATTTTGGGGAGAGAAAATGAATATGCTAATTAGATTGATTTTAGCAATTATTTGACTATGATTGTGTATATCAAATCATCATATTGTTCATCTTAGCTGTATATAATTTTTATTAATGAAACAAAGTAAAATAATTTATAGTAAAAAAAAGAAAAAAGAAAAAAGAAAGACCTAGCCCATTTCATGATGAGCACTGTCCTTTGAATTAGGAGTGAGCTCAAGTGGCAATCTTCTGACCCAGAGATATGACTACACTAATAATTGGTCCAAAACAGCCTTTCCCTATTTGCTCTTTTCTCTTTGTAGTGTGATGACCTTGGTGTTTCAGAACCTAGTCTCTGTTTTGGAGGCAATACAGACTTAGAAGTAGGCAGATCTACTAGCTGTGGGACTTCCTATAAACCATGTAGCTTCTCTAAGTCTCAATGTTCTCATCTTTGCATTATTAAATTTATGCCATAATACTTAGTACGTTGCAGAGAGGATTAAATAAGAAAAGTTATCTGAAGTACTTAGGATAGCACTCGTCATGAAGTAAAATTACTGTCTTTTACATAGTGCACTGGATTTGAGTATTTGTTGCTACATTACTCATTTATGGCTGGCACCTAGGGCTTCACTATTCAGAGTGTGGTCAGGGGACCAGCAGCACCAGTGAGCTACTTACTGTTGCCTAGGAACAGTCAGTTTTACTCTGCTTCCTGGGCTCAATGGCTGAGGCTCTCAACTGAATGATAAAGACAGATTAACAACAACAACAAAACAGTTTTAACACAGGAATTAACAAAGAAAATTTGTGGCTCAAGGAGGCAGCCAAACGAGTGAGGTTTATATACTGTCCTAGGCGAAACAAAGGAAATGGGTTTGGAGCTTCTGGGCATGTGCAGGGTGCACATTATGGGAAAGCCAGGGGAAGAAATGTACGGTGAATAAGGGTTATCTTGTTCTGCAGATAAGAGTCTCTCGGATGATAAGAGTTGCGTCCTCGAGTAGCTAGCTCTCTTTCTCATACAGCAATATTTTTACAAATGGAAATCTACTTTACAAAATGAGAAATTTATGCTTGATTTTTAGGTACTTAAGGGGAGGTAGTGAGATTTTTCTACATCTGCTGGTTCTCTATTCCTTTAGCTCAGAATCATCCTTTTACCAAAGTGGCATATTTTGAGGAGGTATATTCTGGTATCTTCATTAGCTACAGAAGCACAAGCCCCGGCCCAGACCCCAGGTTCCAATGGGAACCTGCCTTGTAGCATGATCCTCATGATTTTTAATGCACATGAAGGTTTGAGTAGCACCCAAATATCAGGATATTTTTCTCATTATTATTGGCCTTTATAATAGGTAGCTCAGTTTACTTCCTCCTTTTCAATCTGTAATACCAACCTTCTATGTATCAATATGCACACACATATACTTTGTGCCAGAAAGTATGAAAAAACCGGGTTCAGCA
>NW_006431918.1:13948992-13968676 GCF_000325575.1 Pteropus alecto | reverse complement strand
GTGAACAAAATGGTCTTTTCTCTCCTGGAACTTGAAATCGTGGGAGGGCAAGCACCACCAATGAAAGGAGAGTTCCTCTGAGGACTTAAGGAAGTACATAAATGTGTTCCATAAGGTCGAACCAGGAACAGGTAGCAGGAAAGTTTGCAAGCAAGAAGGTAGACATGCCACCCGAATTCATGAATTAATCTTTCTACCTAGCCAGTGTTAAGGACTGGTGAGCAGGTTAAGCCTTATGAAATTAGAACTGTATTTCCAAGGGCTTGGGAAATCCTGTGAATCTGATGGTTATCCATTGAATCAGTCGACTCAACAATTCATGAAGCATCTTGGTCCAAATTAAGTTTGCTTTGGTCATGAGCTCAAGGAAGCTGCCAGCTGATGCAACAGAAGGCTCAGTCTATATCCTGAGTTCCTCAGCGGCACTAGGCTAATGGAATTAAGAACTCTTAAAGCGAAGCTTGTTAATTAAAGTATATTTATTGGGACATCAAAATTAGACAGACTTATGCATGGCTTTCCTTTCCTATTCCAAGATATAATAAAGCTAAAAACCTGGGCTCCCCTCATAGATGTGATTGTTCAGTTGATTTTCTACAATCTAGTCTCTCATCCCCAGAATACTGACTTAGTCATTTTTAACAAGAAGTGCATAAATGTGTTCTATAAGATTTTCCAAAAGGCAGAGTTTCGTAGGATTTTGTATCACATTGCTTCGAAGCAAAAACTTTTTTGTCTTATTTTGTTTTGTTTTAAATCTCCAATATCAGAGAGATAAGAAAGCTAATTTGCTAACCTGAAAAAAAAAGAGTAAAATTATGGTGAACTGAGGAAGTTTGGGAAGCTGTCTTTGACTACACATTGGTTTATTGGCTGATGTACGTGTTGGCATTTACTTTTGAATTGTATGGATGTTAAGGTTTCCTTCCTATCTACAGCTGTATTTCTTTCTTAGCAAAGCATAAGCGCTCTTTTTAGGCATTTACCGATTGGTGAGCGTTCCTTTCCGGTATCCTGGTATCCTACCTGGATGCCATACAATTACATTATGAACTCTTTCATAATCCTATGATGTGGGTGCTGTTTTAAATCCCCATATTTCAGAAAAGTAAACAATAGCTTAATTATATTGAGTTTGTGATTAAATGTTTTACCCAAAAGAGGATGCATAGGCCAAACATTCAAATAGATCCAAGATAGATTCACATAGATTGATTAACTACTCTTTACCTAGTCTGAAAGGGACAGTAGGACAACCTGGTTTTCTTTGGAAATATTTTATTTTTTTACTTTATTTTATTTAATTCTCTCACACACATCTTTAGATATCAAGGACAGAATGTTTTGTCCTATTTAGTATGGTATTGAAATTTTTAAAGAATCCTATTCTGATTTAATTTAAATCCAACATGAAATATAATTTATTTTCCTTTTTGTTTTGATATAGTTTATTTTATATTTTACCTTTTATTATCTTACTTAAAGGTAACCTACTTGCTAGCTACATAAACCTGAGTAGGTTACTTACTGGCTTTGGGCCTCAATTTCCTTATTTATAAAATGGGAAAAGTAATAATACATACTTCACATGGTTGTTATAATGAATAACAGGCTAATTTCTTTTCAGTGACTACAATAAGGTTGGCTATGGGTTTGCTAAGTAAAAATTAAAAAGGGTTAATATGTCCCGAGAAATAAGCTGACTTTTTCTAGATAATTTCTGGTGGACTTTCTTTCAGTTAAAAGAAATCAAAACAAAACTGGCCCTGAGTGGAAAAAAAATCAACATTTTGGTTTTTTTTTTTAGAAGTATTTCCAAATGTTGATTTAGAGTGTGCTTTAAGATTCATAGTTCTTTCTCTTTAGGCTGTAATTCTCCAACCAGAATATCAGCTACTCAAGGCCAGGTTTGAGGGGTATATCTTGCTCATTTTTACTCTTAGAACACAATAATCTGCCAAAAAGTTGGCGTTTGTGACATGTTGGTTGAATTAATAGGCATATTCTTTTTTGGAGAATTCTCCAGGAATTCCCAGCTTGGTTAAACACCTCTCTTCCAGACATCCTCAGTTAATCTAGATCCCTATGACTATGGCAAATTGACCACTGTGGTGGGTGAATTCTGATGTAACTAGGCAGAGGTTGATAACACAGATCAGAGGCTGAGAACTTCCGGAGAACTTACCACCAATTTCATCACCTCCCAGTAAAGCACTTTTAAAATAAGTTTTGAAAATAAGTCCTTGGGTTTAGTATCTTTCCATTTGTATCATCATAAGGAAGTACATAAAGTATCTCATGAAAAGAAAAAAAAAAGGGTTTGTAATAATTCCTGGAATTTTAAAGCATTCTGTCTGATGAGCAGATTTTATTTTTTAATCTCCCAAGAGAAATTTAATAGCTTAAAAAATTGTTTAGCAAATTTCTGTGGAACAACCAGGAAAATAGAATAATCTCTTGTCCACATTCTGACTATTTTCTGGAAGTTGCAGTTATGTATTTTTTAAATATTACCATTATTTTAAAAATATTTATCGATGTCCTGGGTTTTTACGGAGACAATGTACTGAGCAGGGAGTGTTCAACGAGTTTTAGTTTTCATCATCATTATTGATATTGACATCTTTAATACCTTCCTTTTCTCACCCCTTCAATTCTCACCAGCATCCACTTGCTTCTTGGTCTAATCCAATCTTCGTTGGGCTTGATCCAAGCCCGGCTTAAGGACTTCTCTAAATCTAGCAAAAGTTAGATTTACAGTGTTGGAGTTTATTTATAATGTTGAAGTTGGCTGCCAGAAACCACCCCTAAAACTCTTTCATTACTTTCTTGACTTGCTAGAAGTCCAGTAGCTTCATGGGAGCAGCAAAGCTAACCCCACATCCACTTCTGCACACACTTTGCCTCCACTGAAGTTAATGGCAACTACATCTGCAGCATTAAAGAGAGATCACTTAAAAAGTGTACAAGAGAATAGTGGGAGAAGACGAGGGGAGTATGAGGAGAAAGAAATACGTAGAAGGCTGGGGAAAGTATAAATGACAGCAGAGTAAAAGTGGATGGGTGAGTAGGTGGGAAACGAGACTTGTCTGGAATAAGGGATCAGTGACAGAGGAAAATGTATGGGAGAGAGAAAGTACCTAGTGAAGTAACTGGAGACAAACTCCTAAAACTTTCACTTTTCTTAAGTTTTTCATTTTGATAACAACGCCTCAGAAAATTGCCTTGTTTTAACCTACCAGGATTCTAGAAATTGATTTTTCTTTACAACACCCTTTTTATGTCTCTAAGATGTGATGTTGCTAGAGGCAGACATATTTCAGTAAGATATATTACAAGGCACAAGAAACCCTGCGGGTTATGTCTCCTACCAGCTATTAGCTTTTGCGGTTGCACTCTGTGACATGGATTGTATTGTGGATAACACAGGGTAAAAGCAGCTAAACAGCATATTTGTTCTCAGTGCTTGCATTAGTCTGCCCAAGCTGTCATAACAAAATGCCACAGACTGAGTGACTTAAACAACAGAAATTTATTGACTCATTGTTCTGGAGGCTGGAAGTCCGAGATCAGGGTGTCAGCAGAAGTAGTTATTTCCAAAGGCTGTGAGACAATCTGTTGCATGCCTCTCTCCTAGCTCCTGGTGGTTTGCTGGCAATTTTTGGCATTCCTTGGCTTGTAGAAGCATTACCCCAATCTCTGCCTTTATCTTTACATAGCGTTCTCCCTCTGTGTGTCTGTGTTCAAATTCCCCTTTTTATAAGGACATCACACCAGGCATATAGAATAAGGGAATCATTCTTCTCCAGTATGACCTCACCTTAACTAATTACATTGGCAATGACTCTCTTTTCAAATAGCACGTATTCTGAGATGCTGGGAGTAATGAACTTCAACTTGTGAATTTGGGGAGGTACACAGTTCAGTGCATAACAGTGCTAGTTTGGGAAAATTTAACTTAATTTGCAATTATTAGAAAACTATCATTTAGGTTGGGTGTGATTGGATAGGTTCTTTTAATGAATAAAATCCATGGAATGAAAGACCTCTAATTAAAAAGTACAACTTCTAGGCTACCCCATAGAAACTCTCATATGTAGCTCATGTGGAAAAACCTATTTACATGAAGTGGGAGCAGGGCACAGAGTTAAACTGGTAACGGGTAAGGAAGGGAAGAGCTGAGCTCAGCGGTCCGCCTCGTCTCTCCTACTGATGCCTCCTGCAATCGCGAAGACCTTCTCTTTCCAAGTCAGGCTCAAGTTACCTGAAGGAATCCTAATGGTTTGTTTTTAATAAACTATTTCTGTACTGACTGGAATGAATTCTTTCCAAGTGCTTCTTCACTTTTTCTCATATTGGTTAGAGGAAGCCCTTTATGGAGCTTATCTCTAATCTCTAGATATGGGTCTAGTAACAGAGAACAGACCTATACTTTTTCTATATCACTTAGCCTTTAAGGAGGAGGGTGTTGGCAGAAGTAATTTCACTTCTGTTTTTCTTCTAGAGTATATTTACAAACCCTATGAAAACATTTAGTCCTAACTAGATTTATTGCACACATACCACACTCTCCTTGCCCCTCATCTATTCATCCTCTCTCTCTCTCTCTCTCTCTCTCTGTCTCTCTGTCTCTCTGTCTCTGTCTCTCTCTCTCTCTCTCTCTCTCTTTCTCCCTCCCCCCCAACTGTGCTGTGGAAAAGTCTTAGGGATAACAGCTCACGAAGTCTGCATTCAAGTCTATGAGAAGTTTTAAGCTCTTGATTTATATTTGAAGAATATTGTATTTTTGACCCTGAACTACTAGTACATGCAGGGAAAAAGAAAGAAATGAGTCTGACTAAAACCACATTATTAAGGAAAAGCCATAAGTTTACAACACCAGTAAGAGAATCACAAAAATTAGATTTCGATAAAAATAAAGATTAAAAAAATAATTCCTAGTATACTTATATTTAGAGATTTTATCACTATTCCAAGGTAGCTAGATGACTGTGCTACTAATAGAATAATGTTAGAGGAAAAGCAAACCTAATTTTTTTACAAATGGCAAGCAATTTTGACCTCAGATCACTATTTAAAAAAAAAATTGTCATCTTTTCTCAGTGAGAGAATCATCTATTTGAAGAAATGGAAGAAATTATGATAATAAATATTTTTACCACATGTATCAGAGTACATTATCTAAGGCTATGTACCCTTAAGGAAGTGAAAATCTATCAGAATAATTCTCTACTAAGATATATATCATCATTCTTTCTTAGGCCTGAGGTTCAGTTCTTATCTCAGGTGTTCCCAACTGTGCAATCCCACTGTTGACAACTGAAACAATTTAGAAAATTTTGGGATATGTACCTTTTCTGGGTGGTTGGTAATTCACATCCATAAGGAGATTTTGTCTTTGTCTAGTTTATTAGTAGCTGCTTCATTTGACTAATTTTTCCTAGTCCTCCCTTAGCTGGCTCTATCTCATAAACCTAACATTTACAAAAGGCTGACGTAAAATTTTTGTGTAACTTTGCTTTTAGTTACCAGTGATCTTTTTTTTTCATAGATTCGATAGAGAAAGAAAATTGAAGTTTCACATTTTTTAAGTGCTTTTTCATCTTTAAAAACTAAAACTTGATTTCTGCTTGATTCTGTCATTCCATATTTTAATTTAAGTGGATTTAAATCCAGTGGCCTTCTTTTCCATCTCTCTTTTTTATCACACAGATAATACAGGACTATTATGAAAGAATTGAAAAATACGGATAAGCAAAAGGTAAAAAAAGACATTTGTGATTACAATAGCAAGAGTGAACCACTATTATTTTCATCTTGTTGCATACCTTTCACCTTCATATTATTATTTTTTTAAATATGAAAAGAGATCATACTATATATACTGCTTTGAGATCTACTTTCACTTAACAACATATCGTGAATATGTTTCCATATTATTTTATTTTCATACATTTCAAATGGATGCTTAATATTCCATTATATGAATGTGCCATTCTTTACTCCATCGAGCCCTTACATTCAAATCCCTGAATCTTCCAACTCTTTTCTTTCTTCCTCTCAAATATCACAAACACAGAAACACAGATTTACAAACATGGTTGCAAAAACCATGGTTGCTAAATGTTTGCATGTATCTTGAACTGCTTCCTTTAGATTAATTGGGAAACTTCTAATTTAAATGTCTTAACAGATTTGCCCCTGTTGCCATTTTTCTGATCATGAAAATGAGTAAAATACATAGGTTATTTTCCCACCTCCAGCACAGAAAAATATAACTTAATGCTACAGTGAGCCATCCAGAAAGAGTCACTGTGCACGCTCCCAGAGGTACTAATTAGGTTTGCATGGCCTGTTTTCATCGTGTAGTTCGGTTCAGAAGGTATGGATTGCTAATGACCAAATGACTCGGGGAAACATGATATATTGAACCAAGTAGAAACCTCAACTTGTATAACTTTATTGGAAAAAGAGATGATCATTTACAGGACATTTCATAGGAAAAATCACAGCTTTACTTCCTATATATTAGCCGTGAATTGTGATGAATTTATTTTGGTTAGATCCTGAGCAGAACAAGCAGAAAGCATCCAGTAATCAGCTTGCTCCTGGAAACCTAACAGTAAAATACGAAGTGGATGAGCAAAGGACTGAAATTATGGAGAAGGACCGCACGGAGACCTCGGCTGCACAGTTACTGTTTCTTCATTCCCTTTCCTATGTGGAATTAAAAAATAGAAAAAGGGGAGGAAGGCAGGAAGAGATGAGAGAAAGATTGGAAGGATTAGTTTGGCCCTGGAAGTGCTCAAGCAGAGAATTCCTGGTTATTTCATTTTTAGATCCATGTGTCCTTGACTCTTAGAGGATCAGTTGGAGCAAGCAATTTGAAAAGTGAACCCACTAAGCAATAAGAGTTAGGCAATGCATTTAGAACGCATCACAGAGCATAAGTGGTTTGGTAGTAATTATAAGTGCACGGTGGAAAACTAAGACTCACGTGTCCAGATTTGTCTCTCATTACAAGTCAGAAAGATAGAAAAAATGAGCAGCACAATTTAAAAGCAAGGGAGGTTTTATTACCAGATTCCATTGCCAAAAAACTTCTCTGGTTTAAAAACACAGTAATGGTTTTTAAAACAAATCAAAATGTTGACATTTTAAATGTTCATTTCTTTATTTAAAAGCTATATCATAAAAATAATATAAAAACACATATATTTCAGATTGCCAATATATATAATATAGAGAAAATTAATAATGTAAAATAAAACATGCCAAACAGTATAGAAAATAATACTATGAATACTCATGTTCAGATCATCCAGCTCAGGAAACAATAGTTATCAATACTATTGATAACTTTTTTTTTCCTCCCCAATTGCATTGAAACATATATAAGTATTGCAAAAAAAATGTAACAATTTTGTACATTTTTAAGTTTTATGTACATAAGATTGTACTGTATTTTTCTGTAACTTGATATTATGTCTGTGAGAATCAATCACATTAATACCGGTAGAACTAGGTCATTTGTTTAATTGTTGAATGAAATCACATAGACCAAAATAAAATATATTTATCCATTCTCTCATTGGTAAACATTTAGCTTGTTTCCAGTTTCTTGCTATTACACCCACTACTGACAGAAGCTTTTCTCTCTAAGAATCCTGTGCACAAGTTTGACAGGGTTTGGGGAGCTATTTCCAGATGGAATCCCTGAATTAATAGAGTGTGTGCATTTCCAACCTAACTAGAGTTTGAAAATTGGACTCAAAGAAGTTTTTCCAAGGTACAGTCCAACCAGTGGAGAAGAGCTTTATTTTTCCACATTCTTGGTAACACTTGGCATTGTCAGGTTTTCAGTATTTGCCGTTCTGATGAATGTGAAACGATACAGTGGTTCCAAGTTGTACTTTTGATTGCTAGGTTAAATATATCTTTTAAAAAGACTTTATCTTTTTTTTTTTTTTAGAGCAGTGTTAGTTTTACTGCAAAATTGAGAAGAAGGTGCAGAGATTTCCCATATACCTTCTAGCTACACACATGCATAGCTTCTTCCATTATCAACATCACTCACTTAGAGCAGTGTATTTGCTACGACTGATGAACCTACACTGACACATCGTAATCACCCAAAGTCCATAGTTTACACTAGCGCTCACTCCTGGTGTGGTACATTCTGTGGGTTTGGACGAATATCTGATGACATGCATCCATCATTATATAATATCACAGAGTATTTTCATTGCCCTAAAAATACTCTGGGCTCCATCTATTCATCCTTCCACTCCTAATCCCTGGCAACCACTGATCTTTCTACTGTCTCCATAGATTTGTCTTTTCCAGTGTCATATAGTTGTATATACTGTACAGTATATAGTCCTTTAAGGTTCACTTAAATACATTTAAGGTTTTTCCATGTCTGTTGTGATAGATCATTTCTTTTTAGCTCTGAATATTTCATTGTCTGGATATACCACAGTTTATATATCCATTCACCTACTGAAGGGTATCTCGTTTACTTCCAAGTTTTGGCAATGATGAATAGAGTTGTACAGCCTTTTGTGCGAACATAAGTTTGCAACTTCTTTGGGTAAATTCCAAAGAGTGTGATTTTTGGATGGGGTAGAAAGAGTATGTTTAGTTGAATAATCTTTTTTATGTTTATTGGTCAGCTGGGCTGCAGCTTTTTATTTTGTGAGATACATATAAAAAACGTTTGCATATTTTTCTTTTAAATTATTTTATTTTTCTTATCGATTTATTTATATTTCAGAATTCTAATCCTTTACTGTTCTCAAATATCTTCTCCCAGGCTTTGGCTTTTATTTTAATTTTGCAATGGGATAATTTTGGAAATAAAAATTAATTGTGTTCTTGGTTTAAGGAATCCCTCTTAATGCTGAGGTTTTAAAGATAATCTATATTTTTTTCAAGAGGTCTTTGAGTTGCTTTTCATGTGAATGTTATGCATTTTCATTATATTTATTCCTGCTACCTTATAAATTTTTCTTTGTATTGTAAAATTTATATTTAAAATATTATATTTTTGAATTATTGTAAATACAAGGGCAATTGTTTTTATAGTGACCACTGATGTTACTAAATAATCGATAATTTAAAAAATTACTGGCAATTGATTAAATATACACAAATCAAAATAATTTTACAATATTTGGTGCATTTCGACTATTCTGTTAAAATCTTCCACTGTAAAGATAGATTTGCTAATTCTCCTTGTGGTTGTGCCAAGTTTTGCTTTACTAATTTGGAGAGTACGGTGTTAACACATAAAAGTAAACTGGAACTAGAACTGTTTGCATTGTGTGACATTTCACACTCCAAAAGCTTTTGTCTTAATGTCTATTTTGTTTGACATTAATATAATTATTGTAGCTTTCTTTAAGTTAGTATCTTTTTCCAGGTATATTCTGCATACTTTTATCCATGCTTTTGCTTTTTTCTATATGTAACTGTGTATTTTTTTAAAATGCTTTTGCTTTTAAATTTTTTCATTCTTTCTGTTTACATCCATCTCTTAGAAACAGCATGTAATTGGCTTTGCTTTTTTAATTCAAATCTTAAAATCTTTGTCCTTTAACTGGCAAATTTACTCCAGTGATTTTTATTATGATTTTGCATATAAATTGAATTTTCTTCTTTAAATACGTACTTTAAAAAGTATGCTCTTTTCTTCTTTTTTTATTGCTTATGGAATAATGAGTTTTTTAAAAATCAATTTTCCCTATTAGAAGACACATTTATTTTAACTTTTTAATTGATTACCTCTAAAATTTCAATGTAGTTGATTAAACATAATTTAAAGTTAATCTTTAAAAATATGTTTAAAAAAATGAGACTGCTCAGGGCCACCAGTCTATTTTATTTATCATTCTATTGTTCTTTTTCCTCCTTTTCTTTGCTTGCTGGTGGTTTCCCTTTCTCTCCTAACCCCTCACAGGTTAGCTTTGTAGTTCAAAACATGTTTGTTACATTTTTTTCTGTATTTCTAGATATTTGTAGCATTAGCTTTTTTTTTTCTTTCTTTCCCAAGATAGATTAAGTACAGCACTGTCAGAGACAAAGTGAACTTTGACTTTTAATTCCATGGAGTCAGTCCTTTTAAGGGCTGACAGGTCTTTGTGGGATGAGAGAAGAGCATGAAGGACTAAGTGCTTCAGAGGAATAAATTTGCCAGAATGGATGTGAAGCCCAGAGAGGAGGCTGGGCAATGCCGAAGGGAAAGTTTCGCTTCACAGTCCTACCTAAACCTGACCTTACCCACTGTTTTCATAAAATAAAGGAACGTCAGTTTCTCCCAGGGATTTACTATGTTGCCTTTGTAAGAAGCAAACATACTATTGACTTAGAAAATAATGGATTATTTTTTCCTTTTGAGTTCAAAGTTTTCTGTGCAAGTAATCTCCAGGGAAAAGTTTCACTTCTGTAGCTGCTGGAAAGCTTGCACAGCAAGAAAAAGTTCTTTATGACACTTCAAAAGTTAGAGTCCTTAGGCTCCTGCTGAGGACCAGCATGGCAGCTGCTATGAGAGCAAAATTAAAATAGACTCTTTTCTCAGAAAAATCTAAGAAGTTGAGTCCTCTAAAGCTAGCTAGGTCTTTATCCTTTTTGTGTTTCAGTTTAGGGCATGATTTCAATGTGAACCATATTAAAACTGTAAAAAATGATTGCTTACCTTGAAATAAGTTACATCTGCCAAGCCCATTGCTAGTTTGCATAAATATACAACTTCAGACAACAGTCACTGGCTTGTACTGTTTATTTGGTATCTTAACACCTGTTCTGTGTTCTGTCATCTTAGGGTGTTATTTCGGTGCTTAGGATGGATCTGGGAAGTGTGTGCTAAGTCATTGGTTTAGAACCAGACCCAGGTTCTCTAGGATCCTTTCCCTCTGAACCTTCCTCCTTATGACTTGGGCTTTAGGGAATTTATTAGAGATTCGTATAGAGTAGGAGACACTGAGGAAAAGAATTCATAGAGCACTAGGGAAATGCTGAGAATAGAGTGGCTGGGACTGGGTGAACCAGAGAGGAGCAGTCAGTCACCTCTAATATAGCTACGACTGAAACAAGGTGTGTCTGCCTTACATGTCGATTCCGAGCAACTAGAAGAGTGGAAATGATCTTTGTAAGCTTTTGTATCTGCGGTGAGTATGTGCCTGACAGAATAGGTGTTCAAATCTGAATTGAAAGGAACATTTACAAACCCACATTTCAGAAGGTCAAAGAATTAACAGAAATTAAAAAGACAGAATTTATTTTCATTTTTCCACTTCTGATAGTCACTAAAATAAAATAACTCTATATTCTAATAGTCTCAAACAGAGGTTTTGGAGATTGCTATTTTAAGTTTTTTTTTTATACTAAAACACATGTTTACAAATGATTAATACATGGTCTGATGGCCTATTTAGAAACTTCTAAGTGATATATTAACTTTAGCATTGCTATATTCTCATTAATATTCTTCTCTAGTCTTCCATACACTATATATGATTAGGATTTACTAAAGCAGTGACTTCAAGTGGGTGTTTTTTGAAACTGAAGACACTTGCTTTTCACCGCAGCAAGAACCATGATTAATATTTCTTGATTAATATTCCACTGGTCTGAGAGTGAAGGAGACAGGGTTCAGTCTCATTTCTGCCTGCAAAGAATTTTGTAGGCTTAAGTTCCTCATTTGAATTTTATGAGCCTCAGTGTTTTAAATTACAAACCAATGTAGTTTGACTACATGACCTTGATGGCTATCTATAATTGCAAAGCATGATACTCTAACTTATTGAGGATTGCCTCTTTCCCCATTGAATTGATTCCAATGACCTTGATTTTTGCACAAGTTATATATTTGCTGCCTATCTGATGTTTGGTGGAATTTGTTTTGCTTTTAAGGTAATTAAACTATTGCCATAGATAGATGTAATTAAAACATTGTAGTGAAATATTGTCCACTGCATTTAAAAGAGAAGTCATCAGTCTGAGGTGCCAGTTACTAATTATAAGAAAGTACAATAATAAGTAATAATAAAATTAAAAAGTTATATAAAATAACTAGCTGTACACAATAAAGTAAGAACATTCTGATGGTGAAGATGCGGAGGCGTTGAAAAATAAAGTCTCTAGGCATTGGATTAAAAACCAAACCCAAACCTATCTTTCTCCATCAAGGGAAACAAAAACAACTTCTCAAACCATGTCACCATGTTTCAGGGTCAAAATATGTTTTTAGTATTTGTTGACTATTAAAGCACATTTGTCAGTTCAACCATCTTCTGACTTTGTCAGTAATGAAAAAGGGAGAAGGACGAAAAGAGAAGAGAAAAGATCTAAGAAGATGAGAGTCAAAGGACAGAGGAAAAATGTCTCTAAATCAAGTTGATAATAACATTCTAAGACAGGCTGCACACTTCTATTTTATTTTTTAGAAAAGAATGTTTGACCTCATAAAATACCTAGTGAATGTGTCTTGTTCTTCCTGACCCAACCTAAGAACAGAAAATTGAATTCGAGATTGACTACAAATACCCAACATAAGAAAGTTCTGTTTGATGTTTACTGTGACTGGACATGCTTCATCTTAACGGTATTTTTTGATAGCAAGCTTAGACACCTTGTTTTTTTTTTTTCAGATGATTCACTGGCAAGCAGCCAGATATTTGAAGATAATTTCTATTTTTCTACAGCTTGAAGACTGAATCAGCAAAAGTAGCATAATATTTTAATTTTGAAAGTAAATGTTAAACCCAATCACCCAGAAGATGATTTGTTATATACAATCCAAATATAGATAATATCTTTTTTTGCTCTTTCTCTATATAAATACTCTAGTCAAGTGGCACTTAGTCATGTCATAAGATTCACCTCTACCCTCATCCTTACAATTAAATGGCCTGCTTCTTTTTGAGAAAAAGTTTGTGTTTTTCTTAATATTCTTTTGGTCGCTTTGGTAGTTTGCTGTCAGATCATGAAACATTGTTAGTGTTCTCTCACTTGCCAGTCAAAACAAACTTGAATGCATAACATCAGCTTTTTGTCTTGGGAAGACTTAAGCCTGGGTTCATCAGCAATGAATAGAATAACTCACTGGTCTGTGCCTCAGTACCTGAAGCTAAAATGAGGGCAGTGGATGCAATTTAGTATTGTTCATCTCTAAAATTTTATGATTAGAGTAAAAACCAGAGAGAAATGAGGTAATGCTTGAGATAAACTTTTACACTGAAATTCCTCTGTAAGATTCTCAAGTTCCAGAAGGACGGACCTGTCCATGATTGTCAGCTGACTGATAGCACATTATTGCCTTGTGAGGTAAGGGAAAGACTACCAATTTATTTAACTTCTGTGAAGCAATTACCCGTTGGTTAAGGATACAAAAACAAATAAATTATGGTCTTGTCCCAAAACACGAGAGCAATGTTTGTAGATAAATATGTAAACTGAGTTACATAGTAGTAAATTAAAAGCAGGTGTTCAAACAAACAGATTCAGGGATTTAAAATATTTGCTGATTGCATTAGTTTCCTATTGCTGCTGTAACAAATTGCCATAAACTCAGTGGTTTAAAACATCACCAATTTATTATCTTATTATTCCAAAGGTCAGAGTCAAAATGGGTTTCAACTGGGCTAGAAGGAATGTGTTGGTAGGAATTTGTTTCTTTCTGGATACTATAGGAAAGAATTCATTTTCTTGCCTTTTCCAGTGTCTGGAGGCTTATGGTGTTTTCATCTCAAAGCCAGCAATGGCCAAGTCGAGTTTGTCTCATATCACTTGATTCTGACACTCACTATTCTAATTCTCTCTCGCCCTTAAAAGGGCACTAATGATTGCCTTCAGCCCACCCGGATAATTCAGGACAGTCTCCCATTTCAAGGTCGGCTTAATTCCATTAGCAACCTTAATTCCATTAGCAACCTTAATTCCTTTTCGCTATGTAACATAAAATAGTCACGGGACTCAGAGATTAGGATGCAGACATCCTTGAGAGGCCATTATTCTGCCTGCCACAGTGATGGGATTATAAACTCTGGCTTTTTATTTAGCTTTCATGAGCAATGGCAGTTAATCTTGCTCATGCTACGGTCACTTAAGAACACATTTAGTTCCATAACTTTGAAGTCCTCCACTAGTCTGATATGAGTCTTTGAAAATTCACCCAGGACACAGAGGAGAGATGGGATAGAACATCTCTGGCATTGCTTTCATGGAAGCTGTGGATCCATGTTTCCCTTGCTCATCTTTAGTAATTCTAAATCACTCTGACCATGTATTGCTTCAGTATGCACAACTCTAAGGAAATGATGTTTTATTAGTATCATCTGTTTATTACAGACCATGAATCATGAACTGGCTCCCAGGGCCCTAAGGGCTCACACACTCTAATACTAATTCATTGGTCTTAATAGTATCATGACAAAGAACATCGAAAACTCTTGTTTTGTTTTGTTTTATTGCCAAGACAGTGCTGCAGTTAAAACTCATTAATGCGCTTCCATATTAAATCTAATTCTTGCCTCCAAATAGGATGATGCTAAGAAATGACAATTATTCCTCTAGGAGGGTGACTCCTAATCAGAGAATTTCAAAATTATTCTCCCAGATTCTCACTTTAGAAATCAAATGCAATTTTTCAGAACTAATAGAAGCTGAGGGCAAAGAATACAGTTACGGTAGGTGTTGTGGGCCTTACCACATCATCCTAAAGAAGACTAGAAGTGAGTTTTTAGGGTGCCAGATGTGAGATGACTCAGTTTTTTTCAAATAAGAAAAGATCATAGCCTCAAGATGTTGACTTCAGTCATAGTAATGCTGGGACTAGAAGCTAAGAATCCTGATTTTAAAAAAATTCTTTAATAGTTTTAAAAGAAATTTGCAGAGTAGCTTCCACTCTAAAGGCTTATTATGATTGAAGTCACATAGTATAAGCCCATTTCAATGCTTCTTTCTTTTGAAATACTTGTTAAACACATTTTGAAACAATTATAAAAATTAAAGAGGAATTAAACCATCCATAACTCTCTTGCCTACTTATAGTTAAGTTTTTGTTATATTTCTATCTAGTAGTAACATCTTCTTGAATGATACAAAAAGAATCAGCATTTCTTAGCATTCTGCTTTTTTTCATAATTCATAATTCAACCAGCTTTATTACACCAACTTACTTAAAAATCTTATATGCAAGTTCTGCAGGGCCTAAAAAATAATAAAACAAATTTGCTTGGCTTATAGAAGTTTAGAAGCAGAGTGTATATAAGTATCACTTCTCCACTAATCCTATATAACCTCTAGGGTGACAACATGGCCGGAGGGTGAGCGGCGGGTGGGGGTAGGCAAGAGAAAAGAGAAAATGAGAAAGGAAAATCTTTGCGCAAACATTGTATTAACTCTGGGAAAACAAAGAGATATAAAATATGGGTTTATTTTCAAAAAGCTTGTAGTAAGGTTGCATAGGTGAGACATAGACCTCCAGAAATAATTTCAATACAGGGAAGTAAATCATCAAGGACCAAGTGAGGGGTACACACAAAACTGCTCATTTTGGTCTATAGTAAAAATGCAGATAGAAAAGTTTTCATGAAGGAAGTAAGATTGAATTGTTTCTTCAGAGAAGAGAAGACGAGGGTTTTATTCATTTACTTTCTCTCCTTTATTTAACAAATACTTACTGGTTGCTTATAGAAAATATTGCAGACCACATAGTTTGGGTCGGGCTTGAAGACTGGTGAGAATGACTGCTGAGACTTGGTTTAGGCTGCCACAAAGTAGGGTTAGAACAAGACCAAGAATGGAAGTGAGTGGTCGAAGCTCCCTTGTGCTTCTTTAGTTCCTCCTGATTTAGTTCCTCAGAGCAACTTCTGATTTTCAGCTCACAGGGAATGAGGTATCCACCAAACCAGATGAGCAATTGTGCAACAGTATGGCTTGTAAGGATCCACACCATCGTTCCAGGGTTTATCTTATTGTGGCATCAGCTAATCAGTGCTGAGCCACAGTTACATTTTCCCATGTCTTACTTCCCTCTGTTTAGGGTTCACACGAGGTTTCCAGGCAGAGGTCTGCTATGAACACTTAGCATTGTGTAAGGGGGCATGAGACACATAAGTTCTCTGTTCTTACAGAGTTTAAATTCTGCAGGAAGTTGAATAAAATAGTCAAAAGAGAAGGTTGACGTGCACAATGATGGAGAAATGCAGCTTGTTTATGAGATAAAAATGGGTCTCCAATGAGTATCTCTGGAATAGAAAATAAATGGAATGATGGAGAATAGGTTGTGTCAGTTAAGAGAAATAAAATGAAGAATATTTTATCTGAGGGAAAAGTATTTGGGTATTGTACTAAAAATAATGAAGAGTTGTTTAAGATAGAAATAGTGTTTTTGAGAAGATTAAACTAGCTAGCTATACTGTGCAGTGAATTTGGGAGATTAGAGTTTGAAGGGGAAAATATGAGTGTGACAATTAATTTTATGTGTCAACCTAACTAGACCATGACTAGCCCAGATGCTTGGTCAAACATTATTCTGGGTGTGTCTGTGGGGTGTTTCTGGATGAGGTTAACATTTGAATTGGCAGACTGACTAAAGCAGATGCTTTCCCTAATGTGGGTGTTACCAATCAGTGGAAGGCCTGAATAGAACAAAATGGCTGACCCTCCAAAGAATAAGAGAAAATTTCCTCCAACCTGACTGCTTTTAGCTGGGACATCAATTTTTCCTGCTTTCATACTCCAACTGAAACCTTGTCTTTTCCTGAGTTTTGAACCTGCCAGCCTTCAGACTGGAACTTCATATGCAATTTGTTTCATTTCTCTGAAGAACTCAGACTAATACAACTAGCTAAGAATTTTTTTTTTTTTTTGCAGTATTTCAGATGTAAAGTGATAAGGGCAGGGACTAAGAGGGTGACTCTAAAGAGGCAAAGGAAGGTGAAGTAGCACTTAGTATTGAACAACTGACTAACTAGAACAGGGCTGACAGAAGGACTGAGGATTACTGAATATCTGTCTTAGTCTAGTTTTCCTAGAAAGTAGACACCTGATGCAAGACTTATAGACACAGAGGTGGTATGATTCCTCAGAGAAGGAAAAATAAGGTAAAATAGAATGATAGACAAGGAGGGAAATCAAATACCAGGTGGCCACAGCTTTAAAAGAAACATAGATGGTTGTTGCTCAGTTACGAGAGACTTTTCTGGAAAGGCTGTATAGAATCACTTTGACTTGCACTATCTGATGAAAGGAGGGGAGAATGAAGTTGATTTTACCTGCCAGACACTTGTTCTCTTTCATCTCTTATTGATCCAAGTTCATTCTACAGAGTATTAATTCCTCTGTACTTGGGCAGCCTTTGGGGAAGCCAGATCCCAGGATAGTTTAGATGGTGTCTAGAGCTCTGAGTGAGCCAGCCAGATGGTGTTAGAGAGCTGCCTTCTTGCCTGCTCACCTGCCTCAGGGTCTGGCTGGATGAGCCAGTGACTGGGCTTCATGCTTGAGCAGCAAAAAAGAGAGCCTAGGTGGAAGGTTATAGTCATTGGATAAGGTATACCAAGAGTACCTCTGAAGCAGCCTGGGAGCTGAGTATGATGAGTTCAAGTAGTGGTGCTGTAATGATTGGCTTCTGTTATGAAGGAAATAATATTCAATGAGCCTATTTCCAGGAAAGATCAAAGTCTCCTCTGTAGGTACAAGATCATGCTGGTGCCAGACACACATACTGGAGGGAAATCAGAAAACTATGGGCCGGTGAATCTGGAAAAGT
Source organism: Pteropus alecto (assembly GCF_000325575.1). Taxonomy (NCBI): domain Eukaryota; kingdom Metazoa; phylum Chordata; class Mammalia; order Chiroptera; family Pteropodidae; genus Pteropus; species Pteropus alecto. The sequence goes on along the minus strand of NW_006431918.1, from coordinate 13,950,903 downwards.
GCAAAACTGAGTTTAGAATAGTCAGTTCCTGAGAGAATGATGGTACCATTGACTAGGATAAGAAAATACCCAGAAGAAACTGACGTAGAAGAGGAAAAGCGACAGAGAAGAAGTCGATGATTAAACTTCACAAGATGTCTTGATTTATGATGTGGGAGGAAGAAGAGAAACCATGAAGGAAAAACCATAGAGAAGAAGTGAGTAGTAAAGTAGGAGAATAGAAAAGCCCCCGGGGATTGAAGCAAGAGGAAAGGCTGAAAAAGGACTGATTAAAATTGGCCAGTGCCACAGACACCAAGGTGAGGATGGAGAAAAGACCATGAGACTTGACAATGAAAATCTTTACATATGAAAGACTTAAAGTACAGTGAACAAAAGCTTGAGGAATAAATTATTTATAAGAAAACAGATCCAAAAGGGGAGAAAATATTAAATGTGGGTAGTTCAAAGATATATTAGAATAAGAGGTAAGGTGTAGAATTAGCATGGTTGCAGGCAGAGGAGACAAGCAAGAGACTGAAGATTTGGAGAAGAGGATTTATCTGAAGGAATGAGATTCCAGGAGAGTTGGAAGAGGCAGAATACCTAAATGTAGATAGAGAGGCTGCTTTTGACATGGAGAAGGGCAATTCTTTCTCTGAAAAAGGAGTGAAGGAAGAACAAGCACCTAGAAATACAGAGAACTTTAGAGGTGGAGGTCTATGGACAGAGATGATTTGAGGTGGACAAAAGGATAGATAAAGGATTTGTGATAAAAGATTTATCTCTGAGTCAATGTGGAGGCAAGACCCAGACTAGGTGGTTAGACTGGATGGCTGAGGACTAAGGAAAAGGATCCAGTCAGCAGAGATAATGAAAGACTGAGCTGTGGTGAGGGCACAGTTATAGCAACTAAATAAACACAGACGACTGTTTCTGTGATCCTTGAATGTACAATTTTATGCCTTTTATTTGAATGCTCAGGTGCTAAGATGAGAATTGGGGAAAGTAGGTGTCCCAAGGCTGAAGCTGGGCAAAACTAAAAATTAAAGGGTAGAAGGTGTCTGGGACTCTAAGTAAGGCAGTTTAAAGTTGCTGGTCAGTGTTTCAGGCTGAACGTTAGGGAACAAAGTTGTAAAGGTGCTAATGAGCTAGAGAGCATATGAGAGATTAAGGAACTGACAATCATGCTAGGGGAAGAGCCAGATCAGTATTATGAGAGAGTAGGAAATGCTAGGTCAGGAAGTCATGTTTAGAGAGGGAAATAATTGAGGGAAACGAGGAAGCAGAGGGAATGATTTCTATAGGTAAAAGATGCCTGCCCTTGTGGAGTTCACACACTAGCAGGGGGAGACCATCAATAAAGCATAACCACAGTGAATGAGCAAGTTACTTAGTAGTACGGAAAAAAGAAGAGGATGTCAGAGCAGAGGAGCATGGGACTGCAAGGGGAGGGAGGATGGGATGTCAGTTTCACGGTGGAGTCAGGGTGGGTCTAACTGAGAAGGTTTCATTTGAATAAAGACTTATGGAGGCGAAAGAGTGAACCATGAAGTGGTCCAGGGGAAGCATGTTCTTTGAAGAGGAGACAACAAAAGCCAAAGGCTCGAAGAGAGAGCACGGAGCGCATGAGGACCGGCAAGGAGACTGTCCGCCACTTTCCGCTACATCGTGCTGATGAATCCCTGTCTTTTCTGAGCTGCAGAAAGGCAAAGCCCAGTTTTTACGTCATGGCTAGAGATAGGGATGGCACAGACTCTACTCCAAATTCCTTCCCTCTATGTAGTAGCGGTACCCACTCTGTTATTTTTGTGCATTACTTGTGAAATACAGAAGTCTGCATTGGAGGCATTAGCTGTGCAAGTTCCTTTGTTAAATTTCTACCTATTAAAATGTTTCGCTAGAATTTTCAGTCTTTATTGTAGTCAGAAT
>NW_006431918.1:13946939-13948977 GCF_000325575.1 Pteropus alecto | reverse complement strand
TTAATAAAATAATCTGGAAGATCTGTCACAAATTCAATTCCTAGTAACTGATATGAGAATACTTCTAAGGGAGAAATCCAGCTTTCTTGTGAAAATGCCTAGCTGGATAAGCCCTTGAGAATTCATAGGTTTTGACAAAGACTTTGGACTGTGAGGCTATGAAATTAGGAGTCTGAATCAAGATTGTTTCTTTCTTTAGGAGTCGGGGTGATCTTAGCTTGGATCTGGGCTATACAGGAGTTATGGGTGGCGTTAAAGGTGGGAAGGATATTGTTAGCCCTGGTTGTTAGTTATAAGATTGTACACATCCTATGATGCATTGTTGACATATTCAGAACTGACATGAAATTATTTCTAATGCACAAGAACTCTTTGATAAATATTTCTTGAGAACCTATAATAATGAAACAAAAAAGGACTTTCAAATATCACGATAAGCTTTTTAATCAAAAATAAACACTGGGAACAAGCCGTAAAATTACATTCAGTACAGGAAAGTCCCGTTTACTTTATCATTCTAACAAATAAATAATTAAAATAGAGTTTGGGAAAATTTATAATCAAAGATAAGGACAAAGCTCATATGCCAGGGAGCGAGTGACAGTGTCATAAGATAAAACTCCCTGGTATTTCTGTCATCATATCCTTTTTTATTACAGAAGCTCAGATAGGAAAGTTTAGTTTATCAAAACAAATTTATCTCTCCAAGATGTTCTTATAAACAACATAAAGACCACATTGTCTAAGATGAGCTTCTGCTCAAATGTAATTAGGAGTTGACACTATAATTTTCCAAGCCATATTGCTAGTGAAGTTAGAATCTGATAATTTCTGCAAATTCTGGTGACTGTACCAGGAGGTTATCAAGAATGGTCAGTATGATGCTGGGTAATATAAGTGCTCTCAGCCCCTGAAGGCAAGTCTCTAATTCTCACTCATCTGTTGTATCAGTCAGAATGACAGCTTAGAAATCTAATGTGTTTGCTGCCTCCCTGTAAATTAGAAAAGAAGAGGAGAGAAAAGAAAAGGGGATAAATGTCTTAAGCTGAACCACCTCATTAAGGGGAGACTGCAAAACCCAAACCAACTGCTTTGAATACAAGAGAGAAACCTTTCAACATAGACCATTTAGATAGGAAAGAGCCATCACTTACAGCTAAGTTGGGGAAGAAGGAATTTATTTACAACTTCGCCACTATCTAGAAGTTGCACTGTGATGTGGCACTGATGAGCCAGTTGGTGGACAGCGTAGAGGTTGAAGGAAGATTAGTTCATTCATTTACCTAAAGAGGATCTCAGGTAAATTCAAGGAGGTGGAAGGAGCATGTCTAGAATGCTTTAACTAGAAATGGGTTCTGATGTTGGGAATGAATTTCCTGATGAAAGACCATGTTTAAATGGTCTGGTCCTTTAGTCATCAGCTGCTACACCCAAGCAACAAACAACTCTCGGCCACCACAGTGATGAAAGTTATGCAATTGCATGTTTGCCTTAAGTAGATATTGAAGACAAAGGAAGATAATCCTCCAAATCATCAAGTGTTTTCATCCATACTAAAATTCTGGATCATGGAGTTATTTAGGCACACCACATAGCCAGGAAGAAAATGTGAATCAGGAAAATATGTTCTGGGGGATTCAGTGACCTTAACATTGTGCAAGTCAATTAGAAATTGGCTGTTTACATATTACATAATTAAAACGGTTATGTTACAATGGTGGGCAGTGCAATAAAGAGAAATTTTTCTTTTTTTAATGCATAAGTTTAAATTTTTTTAATTAATTTTTTAAATATAACTTCTTCTGTGTACAGAACTAGCTTTTCTTTTATTCTTTTACATAGAAGGTGTTAAACATGTGGTTGTAGCAGACTAATATTTTAATGCCTGATTTGAAAACTGTAGGTGCTTGTCTTCCCCAGGCATCTTGTATTTCAGTACCTTTTCTGTCATTCATCCTTTTGATGGCAGGCAGACACAGTGCACGGTACAAATAAAAACTATTTCTCTGATTTCTGTCTTCTTTTCTCTTCCTTGTTA
>NW_006431918.1:13943669-13946885 GCF_000325575.1 Pteropus alecto | reverse complement strand
TAATTCTTAAATAAATACTTGTAACAGGGACCACAGAAAACAAGTGCTCGCCTATAGACATGTATGTTTTCTGGGTTTGTCAGACATCATGTGCAGCTCTTGGGCTGCTGTGACTTTGAGGTTGACTTGGTCAGCTGAAGCGGGTTAGTACTTTATGAGATTTTTCCAATAGCACCACAAGCACCAAAATTTTGATCCCATGTGAGAGAAACTGGAAAATAAACAGAACTAAATTATAGTTTTGTTTCTCACTTTAAAGACAGAATTTTGGATTCCAAGAACAGAGACACTTGAAATGGAATTAACTGCTCTAAAATTGACCTTGTCAGGTCTTCAAAGATTCCCAAGAGTTATACTTTTTTTACTTTAAACTATCAACCATCATCCTTACTTTGCTTTAACCTGAGCTTTTTCTATCCTAAAATAAAAGATGAAATATTAGGTAAATATCTATTTCCATTGCTACCCACTAGAATAATGCAACAGTCTTTTATCCAGCGATCTTATTGCCACTGTTGTTTCTCTTTGTTTTCCATGTAGCAGAACGAATAATTAAATTTTTTTTTACAAGGGCATCATGCCATGCCACTCTCCTGATTAAATCCTCCAATAGTTCTGGGACTCTGTGTTTCAAAGCACTCAATTTTACTTGATAGAACTATTCTCAACCAAGTGTTATTATTTATTTAATCAATTTGTTTATTAACATAATATCTGTTTCTTCTATAAAACTGTTGACTGTGTAAGGTCAGCAACCATATCAGTATCTATCCGTTACTTTTTATTCATACATCATGGACAAGATAAACATGTTTCTTGACCACATGGACCTTGTGGTTTAGTAGAGAAAACTAAAAAAACAAAACAAAACAAAAAAACAGACAAATAATACTTAAAGTGTGATATGCAATTTCTGAGAAATAATGTCATGGGAGTGCATGACAGGAATATCTAGATAGTCTGAGAGATGGGGTTGGGTTAAAAAAGAATTTCTGGTGTAAATGATCTCTAAGCTGAGACTTAAAGATGAAAAATGAATTGGGCAATTAAAATAGCTAAGACTGGTTGTGGAAGTATGTGTGTCGGGGGGAGATGCTAAAAGAATTATACTAGAGATGCCTGTAATATGGTTCAACATGCATTGTACTTGGTGTGTGAGGTGAAAGTGGCAAAGGAAGAGCCTAGCCAGAGGGGAAGTTTGTGTGAGCCCCTTAAGTTCTTAAGAGTATCAGGAAGCCACTGCAGTTTTATCAACAAGGAGTCAGAGGATCAAAGTAACACATTCAAGCTCTTGAGTTTCATTGTAGAGAATGACCTGGGGAAAAGGTTGGTGGTAAGCAAGTCAGAAGACACTTTCAGTAACCTAATTGAGTGACAAGGGTGAATTGGAATAGGACAGTGGTGGAGTTACTGGGAAAGAGAAAAATCTGAAAAATTATTAGGAGGTAGGTTAGACAAGATTTGATTTTTGACTGAATGCGGAAATGAAGTAGAGAAAAGAGTCTGGGAAACTGAAGTTTTTGGCCTGGGCAATGGGGAATACCTAGAGAGGAGTGCTTGGAGGAGAGGTGAAGATGATGACTTCAGTTTTGGATACAATGAGTTTCAAATGCCCAGAAACCATCAAAGCAGCAATGTTTAGTAGGCTGGTATGCACACAAGTGTGCCGCTGCACAGAGAAATCTGGCATAACGATTTGAGATTTATAACCAATTTGATAAAATCACTGGTGGTGAATGTGTAGAGCAGGAGGAGAAGGTGCCCTAGGACTCAACCTGGAGGAAATATTGTTTTTGAATTTTTATAAGGTTATTTGAGCCTAACTGGTGACATATGCTGGGAACAAGATCTCAAATGCTCCCAAGAAAATATTTCATGTTTATGTAAAGGCAAGCAACAGAAGAGGACATTTAAAAAATATCTGAGAGGGAAAGAAGTTAGAATTATGGAAGTCAATGGAAAAAAAATGTGCTTTAAGGAAGGAGTGGTCAACCAGCAGTAAAAAAGTTCCCAGTAGAACTGCCAAGAAGAAATCCACCAGTCACCTGGGCAGTAGTGGTTTCAATAGCATGGTAGGGGTGAAAGCTGGATTGTAATGGGATACAAGGAAATGGAATGAAAATAGATAACTTTTATAAGATGCTTAGTTAAAGAGGAAGAAAAATAGAGGGATAGCTGGAAGGGTCTGTGAAGTTAGCAAAAAAATTTTTATTGTAAGAGATGCTCGAACATGCTACACGTTTATGCCAAACAATCAGTAGAAAGTGAGTGGTTGAAGGCACTGAAGTAATTGATGAAAATGTTCAAAATTTATCCTAGAAATATATATAATTTTCTAATATGTGGGTAAAATCAAGTATCAGGAAATAAGTATTACAACAGTATTCTGTTTTCACGAATTGTTGGTCAAATTTTGTAGAAGATTGAAGTTAAGCATGAAATTTATTTTGACTCATAATTTCCTTAATGTAGCCTAATTTGGACTTTATTATTTGCAAGATGTTTGAAATTGGACTTTTTGCAGTCTATCCATCATAGCAAAAGTCTTCAACTTTCTGAGTAACAGTATTGAGCATTATGTTAAACAGCCAGAGGGTGCAAAGGTATGTAATATCTTGTTCCAAGTAAAATTTTAATATTTTTTGATATAAACTAGTCAGATACGTTACACTAATGAGAGCAAAATTCGTTTTGACACATTTCTGGCAGGTCTAGAAAAATATGACATATATTCTCTACCACACATGAAGAGTTGTATCAGAGTAGCAAAGTATATAATTGGTGAACCCGTAGAGGGCTGTACCAGGACAGACGCTGCCCCAACTGGGACCAGAGGAGAAATCTCAGTGACTCTAGGTTGAACCAATTCAGAGATTTCTGGAACAATCTAGAAGTTCAGACTGGAAAGTAAGGGGCCACCACTGAAGAACTCAAGAGGTGACAAATTCCACAAGGATGTGCATTTAATGAAGACTTTCTGTGTAAGTAAACACTACCAAGAATGTGCATTTAGTGAAGACTTTCTGTGTAAGTAAATTCTACTGAGGTGAATAGAACCCACAGAGAACTCTTAAGGGGGTTGTTGGAAAGAAAAAGAAAGTGTTAATTTTATTTCATCCATACTTTCTTTTCTCTCCCTATAAAATTGTGGAAATCATCCCAGAAAATAACATAGAAAATGAAAATGTTGGTTATTAGTCCAAAAAGAAACTTTGG
>NW_006431918.1:13936766-13943649 GCF_000325575.1 Pteropus alecto | reverse complement strand
AAGAGAAGTCAGTACAGACAGGGCAAATAAACTACAGCCCATGGGCCAAAAAATCTACCCACCACCTGATTTTGTTAATAAAATTATATTCGAACACAGCCTCACCCATCTGTTTAAGTCCTGTATATGGCGGGGGCAGAGTTTAGCAGTTGTGACAGAGACCTCACAGATGGCAATGCTAGAACTACTCATTATTTGGCTCTTTGGAGAAAAAGTTTCCTAGCCCTCTAGCTCAGTGAATCAATTTAAGTTTTTAAAAATTTCTTTCTATAGTTCCTCTTTTTCATCCAGTCTGAAAAAATACGCAAAAGTTTAATTCGTAAATTGTGTATATGTGACCAAAGGCTTAATTACCTCTCAATCAGCCTTCTCTGATTTGAGTAGAAACTGAAAGGAAACAATAGGAGAAAGGTGAGTGTGTAAAGGTGAAAAGTGAAAGTAAAATAGATAAGAAAAGAGTAAATTTATAATGTTAAAAGCACTTTCAGAGAAAATATTTCCAGTTTTAAAGTCATTTCAATCCCTTGTCCAGATAACTCAAAGACTCGATATTTAAAGGGCTTAAAAACAATGAAAATCAAATGAGTTTCCTTCTTCTTTGTTCTCCTGCCCTTATGAAGTTTTAATTTCTTTATAAGGAAGAAAACAAAAGTTAGGGGAAGAAAATGTGGTGTGTACTAAAATGGCTTTTTTTCTACTTGGTAGTGGTGAAATTACATCAAAACTCTCCAAATAAAAACTAGAAAGCTATTTCCTGCAGTTTGTTCTTTCATACTGGGACTATCTCGTTTCCACATTTCTCAGAAATTTTTTTCTTTAGTAGATTATTATAGAATTTGATAAGTAAAGTTTTGAAGTTTAGTAATTTCTATTACCTGTTCTTGGGCAAAAATAGATAGCAAATGCTTAAAAAATACATACTTCTTGACCCAGCGATTCATTTAATTCAATATCACCCTAAATAATCAAGGATATAGCTAAATGTTTAGATATAGAATATACAAAACAAAATTCTTTATAATAGATAAACATGAAAAAATATTTAAATGATCAATAATAGAGGATTTGGTTAAATAAATTATGATATATACATTAAATGGCCTACATATAGCCATCAAATGATATTGTAGGTAAATATTTCTGAGCATGGAGAACATTCATGGAAACAGGGTACAACATGGTACGTATATTTTGATTCACTTTTAATTTAAAGGTATATTTTTGTTATACCTATATACCAATTTTTAATCCTAAAGTTTATACATTTTTAATATGGTCTAATTTAGAAATGTATATATCAAGTTTTTAATGGTGATTATTTCAATGATAAAGTTATAGATATTTCAAAAGTTAAAAAACTGTATAATCCCATTTTTCCTAAATAAATGTTTTGTTTTTATATTTTGCATTTTATTAAAGGCTATTGTCCAATAATTAAATGTAAAAATAAAATTACATTGTATTTCAAGTTTAATTGTATAATTTTTGTTCATTATATAATTTTTATTTAAAATATTTATCAGAGGGGATTTGGGGCAGGGGGAGGTAGATAAAGGTAAAGAGGTTCAAATATATAGTGATGAAAGATTTGACTTTGGGTGGTGAACACACAATGCAATAAACATATGAAGTATTATTGAATAGCACACTTGAAACCTATATGGTTTTACTAACCAATGCCACCTTAATTAATTTAATGTAAAAATAAATAAATAAGAGGCAATAAAAAATAAATAAAATATTTATGGAATTATTTTGAAAAGTTTCTGAAGTGAGTGATACTATGTTTGAATTTGACTAACTTGAGTAAAAAGCCAAGAAGTAGACTTTTCCTGATCTTAACAGTCTTGATTGAAAATGAGCAAGGGCATCAAACTAGATGAACTTTGAATTTTGTTTCTAGTCTCATAATTTTTTGAAAGGACTGAAAGATGTCCTCAGGTCCTAATTTGCTTCCATCACAGACTCTGCTTTTTGAAGTCTATAGAGTCTGATATGAATAAAATAACGGTGGTTAAAAAATTCAGTCTTACAAAGCAAGATCAAGTTCAGAGGTGATCATTTGTCAAAACTCATTAGTGAAAAATAGCTTACACTAGCTAAATAAAGGCCATTCTCTAGTTCTTTAGTTCACAGTGTTTTAGTAAAGCAGATGAGGTCTCACATCATGGCACAGCTGGGGTTGTGGTCGTGATCTAGGGCTTCCCTTTGAAAGAATCAGATCCACGTTTATGTAACTAAGATTTTTCTATTATGCATTATCCAGTCACTTACTTATTAGTATAAGTAGTCAAGATTTAAAATTTAATGCTCTTATAAGTGAACAACTTATAAAGCAACTTGAATTTGTTTTCTAACCAGATAGTCTAATTTTGGTAAACTTTCAGTAAAGTGTGGTGTGTGCGTGGGGGAGGGATCTCAACTTCATCTTTTCCACTTAAATCTAAAGTTTAAAATATTTTATTTTCCTTAAAATTATAGTGATTTACTTGGGAAATTCTTGTAATGGAATATTTTAGTTATTCTGGGAATATCATTACCTTCACTGAATATTTACGTTTTTAAGGAAATTGCTATTTCCTAAAGAGTAGTGGGTACACTGCGCTAGCACGTTGAGTTTCAGATGCATTAGAACATGTTTTCATGTTATTGCTTCTGATAGAACTGATTGACTCAGGATAAGTTGTCAATAAAAGGAACATAGACTTGTATGGGTTTGATTTTACATATTCTCATATATGAAATGGGCTTTAAAAATAGAACAAAAGGCAAGTCAAATGTCTGAGTTGCTAGCTATAGTTGAAAAATCTGAGAAGAAATAAGAAAGTACAATTTTAATGTAGAAGAAAGCATCAGATTTGTTCCTAAGAATATATTGGTATTCACCCATTAGATTACCAGATTTAATCAACACCAACATTCTAAATCAATACCCATTTGTTTTGTTCAAAAAGTCTTCCATTATTGACCTTAAAGACAAAGCAAAGATTCACATGACGTGGTATTTTGCTTAATGCTTTAGTCTTTTGGTACACAGTGATGTGATAGAAATTGTTTTCCTTGGTAGGCCGCCAGAATTTTTATGTTGCTTTATTAAAATCATTTGTTTACTGCTGTGGCTGGATTTTAAAGCTACATTTCTGAGCCAGTTTCCTCTGGAATCTGGCATTTTCGGGCTAAAGTGAACTATCATATATATATATATATATTTTTATGTAAAAAATACACTCTGAAAGACTTTTTGACATTGAACAAAAGTGTCTTTTTCCATTGTTATTTAAAAGCATTTCACTTAAGATGATGAATAAAAATGAGTAACCAACTCCTTTTCCTGAAACCAGCCCTTGAGATACCACAAAAGTAAGAAGGTGATAGGTTGAGCTAAAAATGTAATAAAATCTACAGGTATTTCTTTAGGAAGGCAGGTATGCCTAGTGTGTGTGCACTCAAAGCCTGGGATAGGAGAGGATCTGGCACTATAGATGACAGGATGAGATGGAGATTTCAGGTTGGATTCTTCCTTTTCCATCACTGCTCTGGACGTGTGTCATTGTCTGACTATTTAAGGAAAACCAGAGCCAACTGAGCCAGGGCATCTTACAGATCGGTGGGACTCCAAGCAGATCTTTATCCTTCCTTCTCACACCTGCCATACTCCATGGGTGATATTACAGTTAAAGAAGAAAATATTGGAATCTTTGGAAAAGAGTGGAATTGGTGTAGGAGAGTGGACTTGTATTAACCAGAAATTGAAATAAGAGAGGATATTGGTATTCTGGAGCAAATTGAAAAGAAAAAACTAAGCAGAAATATGGGATTGAAAAAATATTATTGAAGTAAACTATTCAATAGAAAAGGTGAATGGATAAATAGTTACAGTTAAAGGATGAATGAGTGACAAGGAAAGTTAATTCAAGGAACTCTCCCAGCAGGCACCATATATGAGTAAAGAGGTGGACAATAGAAAAGGAAAGGTAAATGATAAAGAGAGTGGAAGTAGATATGTTAATAGGACTTTAAGAGTCACAGAAAGCTAAAATAAATTAATGAAGAGACTTTAGCTTTTGTTTAGGAAAAAAGCATCACTCCTACTGTTAACAAGAAAGACAAAACTGTACAAATGGTAAATGTTTTTTTGAGCTTGTCATAAAACTTAGACAGGAGGGAGACGAACTAGCCTGAAAACTAAGGGAAGGCAGGCATTTCAGGGACAGTAGTGAGTACTGTCTTACCTGGAGTTGTGCAAGAGAACAAGGCAGGACCACAAAAGAAGCAAGTAAGATTTTGGTTAAAGTTTTCAACAAATTACAATAGGCCAGGTGTGGACTAGCATGAAAGTATAAGAACGCTGAGAACTGTAGACATGGGGGTTCGTAGGCATTCACACACTCTTTTCCATGGACCTCGCCGGGCCCACAAGAAGGACTGGGGGAAGGATGGAAGGCTGGAGAAGCCTCCCCTGTGGGACAGATCAGACCAAGGGCACTTCCCCCTCTGCTGGAAAGGCATAGAATCTCACCCAGATTTTTCTCCCAGCCAAAACGAATGCCTTAAGCTGAGGAAGGACAGACAAATCTGATGCCCCCAGACCACCTACTGTTGTTGTGCTAAAAGAACAGAAAAATTCTCTTCTTTGGGTCCAGATTGTTAAGAATCTGCTCTTGCTAGAGGAGGGGCAGGGATCACTGAGCCCCACCTCCAACACCCAGGCACAAAGGACACACTAAGATTCAGGCTTAACCAAGACAGCAGAGTCTACGACAATAGCATGAAAGATGGGGAGAAGGATCATCCTGTTTTAAGGTTTATAGACTGATGTGACTTTGAAGACACTGATGTACCAAGGACGAACATAAAAACAACAAACTCCAAATATAGCTAAGCTTCTAACTGGATTGACCCTCCCCTGTCATGCATATAGGAAGAATGTAGCAGAAGACTTGTGTTTATTAATCATAAATATTAAATATAAAGGCACATATTATAAACTAAAAGCAACCACTAAAAGCCCATTAAGACAAGGTATAAGTAATAAGTTAAAGTTGGAGATAATTGAAATCATCTAAAATACTCTATCCAAAAGAATACATAAAAAGAGGAAAGCACAAAGAACTAATGGAACAAATAAGAAAAAAATGGTAAGATGAAAAATTTTAATCCAAGTAATTGCATTAAATTTAATAGTCTAAACATACAATTAAAGGACAAAGATTGTCAGTTAGGATGTGATGATCCACATATTTTAATCTATATTTTAATCTTTAAAATTAACTACAAGAAATCAAAGCTACATTGAAGTTACACATTCTGTATATGGGTTGCAGACAGAAAATACATTTATTACTGCCCTTTGATTTCTCTCCAGGAGAAAATCTTAAGATTGAGTTCCTGATGAGAGTAAAATTAAGTCCACTTTGCCTAGAACAGGCCTTATTTACACCTATTGCCCTATTTATTGTCTGATCGGTGAGGTCACCAATCACTTTCAGATTTATACTCTTTGGACAATAATTATGTGATAGCTCTAATTCTGATTGCTACATTTATGTAATGAAAATATAATTGCTAGAGTATCAAATTAAGTTTATAATTTAATTTATGGTTTGGAGAATTGTAAACAGTGAAAACTATAAAATAAATATCAATTTATTTGAATATATTAATTTATTTCTCTTATTGATGTTGGTATGCCCAGATATTTGAAAGAGGCATGAATCATCACTGTAAGTTTTCAAGTCATTATCATTATAGTGATTTATGAGAATAAAGAATAAAAATAAAATAAGTTATGTCTAAAACAAAGAGAAAATAAGAGAAGATATACATTTCATTGGCTACTTAATATTTGGAACATTAGAACAACCCTGCAATTCATTTTCTTTCATATTTTATAAAGGCCCCTTGTAGACTTGGATATTATGAAAGTCCAGATGTAATCTTTAATTTCTACTATTTAAAAGAGTTCTTTAGGTAAAAATAAGAACAAAAACAAACACTTGAAAATATAGTGAAGAAATTTGGCAAAAATTTAGAATAACAAAAATTAGGAAAATATTTAACAAGAAGCTATTAGGTTGTCATTAATTAATTCTTTTCCAAGATATTATTATTTTCAAATTACTGCATCTCTTACTACTATGATTTTGTTAATTTATTTCCGTTATTATCTTACCATTTTCAAAGGCACAGAAACAATCTACGAACTAGCCATTAGTCTTATCTTCTTTTCTTTTTGTAAGTAGTTAACCAATAACAAAATAAATAGTTTCATTTGCATATTTCCTGCATATTTCAAGTCATAATTTGAGTAAATGTACTAAAGAATGATGAAATATCATAAAAGAAGGTAATGAGATGAAAAAATGCTAAATTATGTTGTAAATCGCAAACTAGGACAAATGAGTTGTAAATTCTATAACCTATTACATAAGACTACCTTAATGTGGAAAAGCAAAAAACTAGATTCTGGGTAAGAAAATGTATTATATATCATTGTCTTGATGGGGATCACAGATTCATTTAAAAATATATAAAAATCTCTAATATCCAGTGTTAATTAGCCATGACCTTTTTGCCTAAATTCGTGAATGAATTCACATTGTTTTTCATAGAGAAGACAAAATGGCCAAATTCTGACATGTCGTGTTTAATCAAAGCCTTTTCTTCTTTCTTTTTCTTCTAAACCTACAATGTTCAGATATATATTTTAAATCTCACTCCTTCAAGAAAGTTTACTCAGTTTATGTATTGCAAACATCTGTCCTTTATAAGGTGTTGTTCTCTCCCTTCTCCCTTTCTTTCTTTTCTCTTCTTTTCTACCCTGAAGTCTTGCTCTTGGCATAGTATGTAGATTAGATTTTTTTGAGTCAGTTTATTTCCTTAG
>NW_006431918.1:13902835-13936750 GCF_000325575.1 Pteropus alecto | reverse complement strand
ATTCATATAATATTTTATATTCATATATTTGAGATATCAAATTAATAAATAAGGTTTGTCTTGCTTTATGATTTAGATTTATTGAAGCTGCCAAAGTATCCTAATGACTACCAAAATTTTAAGTTTATGATTCAGCTGTCTGTCTTAAATTCCAAATCTACATTTCCCAGTATCTACTCAATTCTATAATCATATGTCTCAAATGCACTTCACATTCAATGAATGGCTACATTCGTTATAATACTTCTCATATTAGCTCTTTATCTTCTTTTTCTTAGTCTAGTTAATGGAATCTTTACCACAATCAAAGAGAACAATTGACCTAACCAAATTTTATGTTAAACTTCATGAAGTAGAGAATTTCTACTCTCAAGAATCCAGACAAACTGCAAAGTCAGGGGAAAGGGCTGCACCCTTTTATAAAGAGGCAAGCAGGAAATTAAGAAGACATATTTGGCCTAAGTTGCATATCTGACCTTATTTAGAAAGATCAAAGAATAAGGGAGTAGTATAGAGGCTAGGTGTTTGGCTTGGTGTTTGAGGGTTGGCTGGCTGCATGTACTGCCTTTCTCATCAACAGGAACATTTGCAAGGACACAAAAGTTATCAAAGTTTTGGTTTGCTGTCGTGGCACCTCAAGCAGGAGAGGCTCCATCTTGAGCCTAGAAGTTTATTTCACTACCCAGGTGCTCAAGTTAGAAACGCGATCATTTCGGAAACTAGCGTAGTACAGTGTGGTGTACAGGAAAGTGTAGTATACTTGGATACAGGTACGAATGGGTAGAATCCTTAACAATGCAACTTTCTAAATGTGTACTGGCACGCCTAAGAGATATTGTGGGTTCGGTTCCAGATCACCAAAATAAAGCGAATATCACAATAAAAGAAGTCATAAATTTTTTGCTTTCCCAGTACATACGTTATGTTTACATGATACTGTAGTCTATTAAGTGTGCAATAGCATTATGTCTAAAAAAATAATGTGCATATCTTAATTAAAAAATATTTTATTGCTAAAAATTTTATCATCTGAGCATGTTGGGAAAATGACACTGATAGACTTGCTCAACTAAAGGTGTCCATAAACCTGTAATTTGTAAAAAACACAATATCCGTAAAGTGCCATAAAACGAGATAAGCCTGTACTTTAATCTATTTTATAATCTGAAAAATCAGAAAAATAAAATGCGTTTTCTAAGTTTGTTGTGAGATTTATAGGAGCTAATGTGTATAAAAGTGTTTTGTAAAAAGCAGTAATTTTCTAAATTATTTTTCATCTCTCACTGAGCATCATGTTCTTGTTCTTTTGTACTTTCTTATTATCTCTCAGATTTGTTTTCTTACCTCTTCTTCTTATCTCTTCTTCAGTTAATTTCTCATCCTGATTATCTCACTCCCCACCTTGTCCCCTGGACTAAACCACACCACACTCCCACCCTCTCCATTGATCTTGCACACTGACGAAGTGATAGCAAGAAAGTGCAATTGGATTTCATTGCCAGGGCTCTTTAGAATCCCTCAGCTGTTTGCAAAGATAAAAGATAGCAGTCGGTGATAGTAAGCATACCACAAAACAGTATCTCTTATGCTATTAATGGGAATGAAATTGGTCTTTTACCAGAAAACAATTTGCCCTATATACCAAACACCTTTAAATAGAACTTCTTGGCCCAGTAGTGCCACTTACATGTACTTACTCTGAACTAAAACAAGAAAACATGTTCTGGGTTTCAGGCAAAGCTTCTTTGATGAGCAAACTTTTAAAATCCTTCTCAACAACAGATCAATATCTTAGAAGAAAAACAATAGGACTAGATTAAAAAAACAAAAAAAGTTTCTTAGCACCAAGATCAGACTATCACAAAATCAAAGAAGTGTCTGCAAAATCTAGGGAAAATTTGATGAATCTGAAAGAACCACGACTGATAGAATAACTCATTGTTGTGGAAAAGAAGTGGAGAAAATTCTGATGAGACTTGGGAAACACCGTTGACGTCAGGAGAGTTGTTTGTGTATATTTCTTCTGTACCATGAGAGCTCTAGCACTGCAGGCATTGTGTCACTTTAAACTTTGTGTGTTATTAATAAATATTTGTTAAGTCAACATACAGGAAATGGGGCATTACTATTTCCCTTTCTACAGTCTCTTCATTGGGTTTAGTGGGCAAATTTATCACAGTATTGCCTGTAGGACATCTTTTAGTAAAGAAGTATTTTTCTTACATATTGTTTTTTTAAAAAAATATTTATCACTATATATTAATTTCAAAGGAGTATTTAATTAGTTTTTATTTATTCTACATTTATTTATATTTCTTTATTCTTCTAGAACAAGATCAAGTTTCCTGTGTTTGAATTGCTTCACTTACATGATAAGTTATATGACATGACTTCACTTAAATTATTTCATAATACAATGACCAAATTTCTATTTCAACAAAATTAAAAGTTATTACAATAACTAGATGTATTTATTTCTCAGATGTGAATGTCAAGGGCTTTAAATGCCCTGTGCAGAGATGGTACATTTATAAAGGAAACAAGTTATCAAGAAAACAAGCTGATTACTTTCATTTTCTCTATGCTCACCTTCCAAGAAAAATTCTGAGCTGGCTTTTAGACTTTAGTAGATTAGATTTATGGAAATTAAAAATATATTCCTATGCAAAAGTTTTGTTAAAAAAATTTATGCTCATACTCAGTGAATTTTAAGCTTATTTAGTCTAAAGTAAACTATTCAGTTCTTTCCAAAACCTCAAAATATAATGTTCTTTTTTGTCCAAAGATTGGGTTAGAACCCAATCTTTGGATAAAAAAGGAAGCAAAACATATACTTAATTTTAAGAAAAAAGTTAATTTCATACATGAATGATTAAAGATTTTGACTTTATTATAACATAATTATTTTAATTTATTTTTAAACAAAACCATTAAATTGGTCCTTTCTGTAATTTAGACAAACACTGTTAATAGTCTGCCATGTCTGACAACTTAAAAGGGTCAAGATTTTCATAAAGTGTTGAGCCCTGTCAAAACACTTCCAGGTTCTCATTTTTTCCTAGACAAATGTAAAAAATATCCATAAATCATACTTAATTTTGGATTCTTACCTAAAATCGCCCTGAAATAATTGAAAATATACCAAACGCTTTTCTCAAGGTATGAAACATTTTACTCTCAAACTTTGGCTGAAATCTGAAACCAATGTGAACTTTGACAGAAAAAAAAATAAAAGGAGTATGGTGAGGAAGAGGGGAAGGCGGAAGGAAGGAAATATATAAAGCAGAGGCTAATATCACTTTGTTAAAACTGCTTTTTTTGTGGGTAATATATATATATATATTTTTTGCTTATTAACAACAAAAATTTGTTTCTTACAGTTCTAGAGGTTGCGGAAGTCCAAGATCAAGGTGATGGCAGATTTTATGTCTGGTGAAGACCTGCTTCCTAAATGGCTGACTTTTTGCTCTAAGAACTAATTTTAGTTTTAATTTTGATTTGTGGTGTTATCTGTGAATCACTGGAATGAGCACATGCACACATGCCAGGGGATTACAGTACAAAGCACAGGAACTGCATTTTCAGTTTTCAAAATTTTCATTTTGGCAGTTTGCCATATTTTTCACACTATGAGTAAGAGGGAAAGAAAATTGTTATGAAGTCTTTTTTTTTTTCTTCAAAAACATGATCCCAACTTTCACAGAACCATTGAATTTGCTATCCAGACTATTTAAGAAATGCCACTTTTTGTTATGTGAAATTCGTTATTAGTGCTAAAATTATTGGCTTGTAGAGGGCGCATTTTTCCTTACTGTTTCTTAAAGCAATGGGTTAAATAATATGAAGTGTTATGGGCATGTCACAATCTGACTCAGTGACTCATATGTTGGCAGTGGCCATGTAAACAGAGCTACTGTGTCTGAAGGTAATAGGTAGCTACTAGCTACCTTTCTGACAGTTCAATATAAAAATTAATTAAATATTTTTTCAAAACAAAGAATATTTGCAAAGATTTGATTTTCAGGTCTTTGAATTATATTATGAGATTTTTCATTAAAATAGAATGAAACCTAAACTTCAGAATGAAGATACACAGTATTTGGAGTTTTTAGCCCTCTGCTCCAATTCATCCTAATTTTTCAAAATTAATTACTTTAATCTATTTCTAGATTTCCTACATTCCTCTAGAATATTAAAAATATACTTTAAAAATACTTTACCAGCCTTTACCAGGATGTATTCTGACATGATAAGATAATGGAGCTGAATGTTAAGCAGACTATCTTCGCTGTTCCAAGAACTCAGTCTAGGAAAATTAATTTAACAATTGCTAATTTTGAACAATTTCTTTTGAGGGATTTGGCAAAATAAAAGTCACTACACTCGCTAATTGTCCTAGAAGCCCCACAGACTACATGGGGTAGTAGAAAACATACTGTGCTCCAGTCTGGTTGACCAAGGTTTGAATCTTATCTCTGCCAGCTACAAACTATGTGAAGTTAGGCAAGTTCTTTATCCTCTGGGAGGCTCAGTTTCTCATTTATAAATGGATAAAGATCTCATCAAACCTGTAGGACTTTTTAGATCAAAAAAAGATGACACATGCACCATACTTGGCATCTGTAGATGCTCAATTTATGGTAGTTATTGCTATATTTTTAGACAAATAAACTAAAGAATATGATGCAGGTTTTTTAGCAAATATAAAACTTCAATAATTAAATTTATGCAAGGACTCAAAAGTGTCAGTTTATACTTTTGTTGCATTATTGCCATAAACATTTTGGCAATATTGGAACAACTTTATTAACATGGCATTTTAAGAAATGTATATGCATTATTTGGGGGGGGTTAATTAATTTGGCTTAAAAGCAAAAAATTAAGTTACCCAGAAATAGTTTGATTCTTTGGCTACTTCAGCCCTGCAGCTGCCTGAGCTAAGGACTCAATCTGAAAGGTTTTAGAAAGTCCCTGGGTTTCTAAATGTCTTTGAATTGAGCCAAGAATTTAGATTTTTAAACTTTTTAATCAATTAAGTTTTTGTTTAAGTTTTATTTCATAATAGAGTAAGGTTATAAGTTTTTTTTATTATGAGTAATATAGTTTATTATTTTAAAAAATTACCACTACAAATACATGTAAGACAGTTAAACTAAAATGAAAGTTCTTCACCCTCAGGTAACCTTAACATTTTGGTAAATATTCTTTCATGCATCTCTATACACAGCTGTGAAGCTTTGCAGGCCTGCCTCTGTCCAGGAGCCCCAAGAACCGCACATTCCAGGACTCTCAGCTTTAGGTCTCAAGGTTCTCCTTGGGCACAAGAGGAACCAAGTCTTGTGCTCATTTTCCCCATCAGGATCTCGGAAGAACAGAGCCCACACGCGTACCTGGCGGGCTTCTGAGTCTGCCTGCTAGGAAAGGAAAACGATGGATGATTTGGATTTGAGAGAGGCAGGCTGAAGACTCACACTCACGTCTCCCTCTTTCAGAATTTCTTTAATTGGTGACAATAAATTAACTAGTATACCCCAGTCTTTGGATTCTTCACGTACTTCGTGCATTCTATAGATTGGGCAATATGATACCTCAAAGCCTCATCCCAGAAGGTACTTTATCCTAGAAGACCCAGGGAATACAGGTTTTCCTCTCTATAATAATTGTTTATTTATAATTTTTTATCATACTGCTTCTTGAAAAGTTTACTTTTTTGTGAATGACTCCTTTCTTCCTTAGTATAATGACTATTTTTACCCCTAAATGTACTAACAAAATATACTACGAGAAATGATATTTCAACATTATGTTTTCAGGCAAAGACATACTCATCAATGAACTTGACAGAAGAAGTTATAGTCTGAGAATATTCTTTTTAACAATGTTTGGTTGAATGCAAAATTGTATAATGTGTACACATACCGAATGAAAGGTAATGTGAAAGGGAATGAAAGATTCTTGAGTCTGTTTTGCACATGTACTGTCTCTATAGTTTACAATACTCTCGTATACAAAATTATTTTGCTCTTAAAGTGGTTTCTATGTTATAACATGATTTTAAAGTGCAGTTTGAGGTTGAAAATTGGTAAATAAAATGGTGCAAAAGAAGACTGTACCTTCTAAAGAATGACTGACTTGAATTCTTCCTCCGCTAACTTCTATCCACATTCCAGTTTCCTCTTTCTTTTTTGGTGAGGACATTAACCTTTCATCGCACTAAAGTTTATATATAAACTGTAGGTTATTTTCAATTGTCATTATTAATTATATAAGCTTGTTTTCACTGTTCAATTGATATGTTTTCTTATCAATTGAAAATTGGATATCTTTGGGATAAAACAAATCAAATTTGTTTAATAAAAATTAATAAAATTCTAAAAAATTTAATGGTTTTTCATTTAGCAGCAAAGATTTTAGGAATGTATTAAAGTTATCCAGAGAGATATAGGTGTATTTATTCAGGAATATTAGAGACTGCTTACTTATAGCCTCTCCTAAAGTAAATAATAAATCCTAGAGTCCCCATATTTTCATTCCTTGCAAGCCTCTTTCTATTATTAATATCTGTGTTAGGAATTTTGCCAGAAGTAAGGAGAATAAATCTCACTGTCATAGCAAAATTTAGATTCTCTGGAATAACATAAGGGATTCAGAGAATCAAGCAGAGCCTGGAAGCAGGAATCACAGCTACAGGGTGAGCCCATCTTGGAATCAAAGCCCGAAGCTGCTGGACACTACTGCTACCACTTGGTCACTGCCAGGACTATTAGGTCTGACTTTTGTACCATTAATCTTAATCATCCCTTAGTCATTTGGTTTAAATTAAAAATAATGGATAAGATAATCCAGTTGGCAGAACGTGGCTCTTGTGCCTGGCCTCCGACCACCAGTGCGTGAACAGAAGTGTTTCCTTCCTTTAGATTCTTTGGTGGGAGGTAGGACACTGTACCCCTTCAGTATTGTATCCGTGGGGGATTCTCCTAAAAGAAAAAAGGAGAATTTGTGTTGGAAATCCAAAAGAAAAGACATATCCTCTACAGTTGTCTTTATCATAGAAGACACGATAAACCTAGTTATAAAAAAATAAAACTCAGGGGAGGTCATTTTCAATGGGAAGAGAGAAATGTGAAGTAGCACCTTATACTAAATGGTGGAGAGGTGCTTTTTAAGAGATATTTGGAGCAGAGCTCTCTGAGTGAATTTCTTTAGCAGGGATATTAATGCATAGACAGGTAATTGTCAAAGGCTAATGCAATAAAAGAAGAGAATTGATATTTAAATAGTGCACTTACCATGCCATGAGAAAGCCAAATGACATTACGATCTCCTGTGTGAACAAAGTTTGAAATATTAGGATGATATTCATATTGAGAGTGGTGATTTTATTTCAGGAAAATGGCATCAGCTGCCATATTAAATCAATGTTGTTAATACAATTTTTTTTGTTGTTGTTTATATTTCTTTTGGTCTTATAGTTTTATAACAGCTATAAGAATACAAGTTTTCTATCTATTTTTATGTTCGTGCATATCTAAGTCAAAGGGCTATACAGTGTCCATTTTAGAGAAAACAACTCTTTCTTAGCTTTGATTAATATAATATATACTTATCTTTATTCCGAATGCCATTAACTGACATGATAGAGACACCTTTTTTGATATCTCTTATTCTTATTATTATGAAAATAAAAAATAAATCCTCTTGTTTTGTATTGCTACTTTTGAGAAAGTTCCATGTGGGAGGTAGTTCAGCTGAATGGTTAAAAATTTGAGTTTTGGATTCAGACAGCTTTATGATCTTGGGAAAGGAACTTGGCCTTCAGTTTCATTATTTAGAAAATGGAACTCTTAATACATAAATCATTGGGTTGCATAGCAACCCGACAAATAAAACCTAGTACATAATAGGTATTGGATAAATAGTAGACATCATTGTTAACTTTGGACTTAGATATCACAAAATCTTCAGTATCTTTCGAAGAGATATTTTTGGGGATGCTTGTAGTTATTTAATATTTATTAAGTAAAAATAGTGTTTCAAGTCCCAGAGAACAGAACAGCTACTCAAAACAGTCATTGTGGGAAGATTAGTAAAGGATAGGACATGAAAGTGACACGCCTCTATGTTAAGTTTAAAAACTTTAGGGTCAGTTGATGACCTCCGGCCAGAAAAACCGGGTTTGTGCGTGTTTACTCTCCCTTCACCAGCTTGTTTCTCCTCCATTTCTCTCTAATCTTATTTCCCCTTCTCTCTCTCTCCTTCCCTAACCCACAAGCATTCCTCTACACATGCTTTTGTTTCTTCTCTTTCTTTATCAAATTTGCACACAGCAATTTTTCATAATTAATTTAAACCAGTAAAACAACAATTTCGGCCATTTTTACTCACCGTTCACCAACTTTTAGCAAGAAAATTTTAAAATTATTTTGCCAGACAAAAGTCTTCTTTAACATGTGACCCTCCTGCCTGCACACGTCTGATACAGTTTGCTGTGGCTGCTGTGTGTGCAATAAGAGACTCTAAGGCCTTGAAGCACATGAATTCACAGCTTAATCCTTTATCGGGGAATATGGAGTCCATATGTCTTGAATCCCATGATGGGAGCACTCTAGGTCAGCTATCAAAATCCTAGTGAACATAAGGCTCATGACTTAGGCTGCACTTAGAATAAACTGAGAGTTTAAAAATAATACATTTAAAAATATTCTGGCTTCAGCCTGAAAAAATATATTAATATCTGGATTTTAATCCATAGAGATTCTGATTTAATTTGTTTGGAGAGAGACTTAGGCATCTATCTTTTTTTAAACACTGTCAGGTGTTTTTAAAGTTCAGCATTGAAAATCTCTGCTTTAGATCACTGCAAGCCCTAATAAGTATCTACCGCCCTCTACGTTGTGTAATTAAGCCATCCCTGGAGCCGTTCTCCCACCAGATATCTGATGGCTATTTCACTAGACGTGCGAGTTTTTGATGGATGACTATTACTCATTCCGCCGTTGACACGTGGCCCACAGAATGCACTTTGCCAGTAAATGGCAGCTACAAGTAAACGAGTAATTATGATATACCTAAAGCAATACCTCAGTGACTGATGAGAAAAAGAAAAACATAGTTATCGGACAGTTACGTAATATTGATCGCCTTGTCCTTAGCCTGGTTCTCTAGACTTTCCATGGAGACATTTTTCAGGCTGCAGTCAGAATATTTTAAAATGTAAACCTGATGATGCCACCACTTTACTACCAACACTTTAATATCTCCTCATTTTTCTTGATAAAATTAAACTTCTTTAACGAGAACTTAAGACCCTTCTTAATTTGTCCCCTGATTAATTTGCCTTTTCAGCTTCATTTTTAGTAGATATCCCATCTCACTTTCTGCACTGCAGCCAGACCGGACTGACTTTATTTCTCCAAACATTTACTCTTAATTCTGGGTATTTGTACACACCACTTTATCTACTTTAAACATTCTCTTCGTTTGCCTAATGTCTATCATCTTTTAATCTTAGTTGGCACTTCCTCCTAGAAGAGTAAGGCACCAGTCCTAGCATTTGTCACCAGGTAACTGCTTCTTTATCTGTCTATATTTCCCATGTGACTGTAAATTGCCTGAAAGTATGATTTATATTTTGCTTACCCAGTACTGTATCTTCTGTGTAAAGCAGTAGTATGTCTAACACACACTATAGCTAATATTTGTTACATGAATAAATAAAATTTTTAATAAGACTCTGGAGAAATAAATGGGGATAAGAATAATTTCTAGTTTTTCCTTTCTCTGGCTTAAATGTATTTACCTTAATTATAAAACTTGTAAGGAAAGGAAATCCTAAATGTGAATATTATTTTTAAATCTCTTTGCGAATGACTTCCTGTTGTCTTTCTTTTTTTTAAAATTAAATTTATTGGAATAGTATTGGTTAATAACATTATGTAAGTTTCAGGTGTACATTTCTATCATCCATCATCTGTATACTGCATTGTCTGCTCACCACCCAAAGTCTAGTCTCCTGCCATCACTGTGTGTTTGAACTCCTTTACTTTTTTCATCTTCACCCACCCCCCTTTCCCTCTGGTGACCACCCACTTATCTTTCTTAATCTCACACACTGACATTCATATTTGAAATATCCACTTTTTCAGTTTAATATCTTTTGGTCTAAAAGAGTAAAATATCTCTTACTGTATTTACCAGCATGAAGTCAAGTTTACCATTTAAATAATTATGTGTATAAAACATTCTCAATTAACTTTATCAGAAATGCAAATTTAAGAGATGAAAAAAATATTTTACAAGCTGATACATTTACACCATTTTAGATAAATCTATTTTGGAGTCTGTGATATTCCTGTGTTTATTTCATCAGTATGACCAAGACTCGATATGTTTGCTGACAACATAGTCAAGAGATTATATGAACACATTGAAATAATAATAACAATATTGCAATTCCAGTGTTCTCCATTATGCATTTCTGTTAGTATTTATTTATGTGGTACCAAGTATATACTAGCCATTAGAAATAGGAAAATCTCTGGGACATTAGGTATGCTAAGTAGTATTGCTTTGGGGCAAATATAATAGGATATGATCTGCTTTCCAGTGCGGTACATCTAGAGTGGGGAAACAGGACACTGGGCTTCATTGTTGGATATCATGCAAATAACATGCCTGCAGGCAGCTACATCAGCATGGCACTTTGGTGGGGAGGTGGCATGAGCAGGAAGCAGAAACACTACCAGCAGCGATGATAGAGCAGTTGGCAGTGTTCAGAGGTCTTTCCGTAAGAGGCTGGAGTCAAAGGAGCACGAGAAAGGTAGATGTCACACGGCAGCTGAGATGGCTTTCACCTGAGGGCTCACAGCTTGAAACTCTCAGCAATAACAGAGAAGTGTCCTACCTATTTTTCCAGAGAGCAGGGCAAACTTATTTTTACCAAAGGTGTGACTTCACAGTTCTTCCTAGGTTGCAATGCTCTGGGAAACACGAATTATTAGTAGTATGTTTTTTAAGGAATTTTTTTCCGCAGTTATATGCTTTTGATATTATATGCTATAGATATGATCTCATTTATTTTTGCAATGGTTCTAGGTGGTTGGAATTGGCTAGAAAGAATTTGTTTTACTTTACAGATAGACCAATTAATGTAGACAATGTCCTTATGTCCAGTCATGCAATAACCTCATTCAGTTGATCGCTGAGAAATAACCCAGTCTCTCCAACTTCTGATCTTACTATGACTATACACAGTCCGGGGGAGTGGGGCCAACATCTAAAATCTTGATAGTTTTTGGTTCTTTAAATTGCCAATAGGTAGTAGAAACATACAAGTTAGGAGGAAAGTCTGCTACTCCTTTGTTGTG
Source organism: Pteropus alecto (assembly GCF_000325575.1). Classification (NCBI taxonomy): domain Eukaryota; kingdom Metazoa; phylum Chordata; class Mammalia; order Chiroptera; family Pteropodidae; genus Pteropus; species Pteropus alecto. Next base: position 13,925,384 of record NW_006431918.1, on the reverse strand, counting down.
TGACCTTTGATCAAGTCACCTAGCCTCGCTGGGTTTATTTTTCCCTTTGCAAGTAAGATGCTTGGGCCAAATCAGAGATGGCTGGCTTGGGGCCTCTGGGTCCTGCCGTCCCCTCCCCATAAGTCATATCATCCATAAATAGGTTTCAGGGAGTTGAGAAATCGAAACTTCTGTGCAACATGCAGAACGCATGCAATTTTCTCAGCAGGGAGTTCAGAGATAACATTAGATTTCAAAAAAAAATCTGTGATCAAAAATCACTGACAGCAAACAAATGAACAAAATTAGAATATATAATTTGAAAGGCCCTAATTGACTTGAATACCTATGATTCTAAGTATTTTAGAATTAAATGTGATATGAAAGAAGAAAAGCACTTCTCCAGTATAATTTCCAATTACTAATGGTTATAGGATTTCAAAACAGATAACTCCAAGCTAATCTTCAGAGGAATGTGAATAAATATGAGAGGGCAGTTCATTATATCATCATAACTGTGTCTGGAATTCCACTAATTTATGTCTCTTCATTTGGTCTTATTTCAGGTTATATGGCAACATTTCCTTTGTGAGAACTGCTCAGAAATTGTTGAATCATTTATTTTGCAGACATGTGGGTGCTCTAACTTCTCACGATATGTTAATGTTTTAAATTAAGATGTTCCTAAGAAGACAAATTTGGTTGTAATTCAAATTTATAAAGCTCATGTTTTTGGTTGCAAATTCAATTATGTGAATCATGTCGAAATTACAAAATCATTCCAGGAGCTGTATGTGGTTTTTGGAGGTGGTGGGGAGCTTTTGGCAGCAATTAAGGGAGTTTCCTCAAAGTTTTTGAATGCTTATATTATTCTCAGTGGACTTTTGCCAGTAGAACACTTGGAACTTGTCTGTTTTTAGAAAGCTAGGGAATTCTTATCATTATGCACATGGAAAAATATAACGATTTTTATCTGGAGGATGCAATGAAATGAATGGCGGTCTAGCTCAATGATTCTCAAGTTAATTTTATTTTTTCATCCCCAGAATCTCTTACAGGCACGTTCCAATGCAAATGTCCCGAAACCTCTCTTTCCAGGTAAGATTATCACCATTGATTGGGTCAGTGAGAAGACGGAGGCTATTGCTTTAAGGTCATGATATTCTAGGCTTTTAGCAACAGCCCATCTCTTTCATTGCTGTTCTTACCTTCTACCCCAGCACCATTTCCAACTCACGCTTCATGCAGGTAATTTTCTAGATTTCTCCTTTTATTTCCATTCCCACAATCACAATCTATTCTTAATTCCATTTTATCCCTACTACTGTTACTTATCTAAATATCCTAACTTTTCTTCCCATAATATTTTCTTCTGTGAGTTAGCTTACACTGAGCAGTAAGAAGTATCTTTCGCATGCATTCCTGATCTAGCCGTATATATTTTTTCTGAAATCTTTAATAATTATCGGTAATTTCAAACAACCTATAAGCAAGTTTTTTCCCCTCTCCTTATACGTATTCTATCTCAGTAAATTTGTTCAACACATATATATGTTCTCTGAGGTGCTTGACACTAAGAAGAGAAAGATGATAGAAAAGAGCCTTCAACATATGAAGGGAATCACAGTTTTGTAAATTAAATAGACATGTAGATAATTTTACATTTCTTCTGAGCACTTGACAAAATGATAATTATTTGATTTATTATTCAATTTTATCTTCTTCACCAGGGAATGGATCATGGCTCTAAGTTCAATGTTATTTCCAGCATTTAGCCCATACATATAAGAACTGAATGCATATTTGTTGGATTAATCATTGAATTATAGGTAGGAAAATAGTATTCTAACAGTGGCACATGCAAGCTTCAATGGAAGCAGATAAGATCTACTTATTTCTGTGTAGAGAGATCAGAAGTTTCACAAAAAGGACAATGTCTGGGACAAGACTTGTAAGAATCAGTAGGAGATGAGGAAAACAGGTAAGTTGGATATTGCTGTGGCAGAGGATAAATACAGAAACTGTTAGGAGATATAACTGGAAAGAACTTTTTTTCTGTAGGTCAGCATTTCCAAAAATATATTCTGAGGACACTGTTCTTACCTGTTCAGAGAAAATAGTTTTCCATGAGTGGTAGTGTGTGGTAAATGTTTAACAACTAACTTCCTTGAAAAAATCAAAAGTCCTGATTTGTAGCATTTGTTGGGAAGAGATGCAGAGTAGTATACCATTTTATAGTATTTCTACTAGACAGATACAGTAGATATAAATAACTTCAAGAATCTAGATAGTAGTAACTTGTAGTAACTGTATAGGAGGAAAAATAATTTTTGCTCTACCTTCTTGAGTGATAGAACACAGATTAACAAGAGAAAAACAAAGAAGTTTATTAACATGAATATCTCGTGTATACATGAGTAACGCTCAGGGAAAAGTGACTAACTCTCTGAAGTGGCTTAGAATTCAGGATTAAATGCCATTTTAATAGGAAAAAAGGAGGAAGGGATATAAGCCTCTTTAGGAAAGATGAATAGGCCTCCTTAGAAGAATAGATGAGAGGTATGATAGTTTGTGACAAAGTTTGGGTGTGGTGTGTACTTCTGGTCGCTTGTCAGGTGATAAGAGTCAATCCTCCCCGGTGAATGAAACTCTCTGGGAGGGAATTTATGACAAATTAGGTTTTTTTGGAGGATCTATCTTTAAGCAGGTAAGAGGAGTTCAGAGAAAGCCTCTCCCTGCATTTGTTATTTTTCAAGTGCCCAGAGTTCAAAATAATCAATAAGCCAAAGGGGCATATTTCGAGGCATATATTCTGCTGCCCTTGATAACATACTTAGAAAGAGGTGAATTTTGAGTATTTATTAGCTTAGTTTTTAATATAATCTATTTAACTAAGTTTATATAATTTAATTTTTATAATGGCTGTGTTTAACTACTGACTTTCAAAATTTGTGAAACAGCTGACTTTTAGAAGCTAATGCTGGATCAACATACTGCAAGTCATGTATACTTAATATAGTTTCCTTTTAGAGATTTAGCATGAATATTTATTATTATTAAGGGTCCTGAGACGTCTTGAAGCAGAATCATGTATCTGTCTTAGTTTACTGATTGGACAATAAACTCATTTTTAGCATAAAAGGTACTAACAAATCTCAGAGAGAGTAACATGGCATCACATATATTGGAGGCATGCCGACTTATTGTCCAATTTGCTTATTTCTATTCTATAACTAGAAATAATAACAGAATTTACTATTTTCTGTAATTTTTCTTTTTCCTTTATTACTTATAAAAGAAAGATCTCCATTGGAATGCCTACTCCAAATTATATTCTACCTTTTCAAATTTCTGCTTGAGTCACACTTCTTTCTCAAAGGAGACAAAAACCCTCCCTTGTCCTGCATGGCTTACTGGAAGATGAGAGGCTGAGTTGACTTCAGGGGTGATCTGGGAAGAACAGAAAGCTGGCTTGTTCCACAGCGAGAGAAAACTCCCGAGGAACAAGCTCGAGAGTGAGATTTCTCCCTATTCTATGGTATTTTCCTTTATGACTAACGGTCTAACACCATCCTCTCTGTAGAAGGAAAGCCATTTGGCTACCTCTTTCACAATGAAGGATTAAAGATTGTATTACAATTCCTGGAGAATTTGCCATTTAAAAGGTGGCATCTTAACATGCCATTCTACCACTGTTATGTAGGAGTAAGAAAATGGTCAAAAATAAGCACTTAAATTGCCATTGCTCTTTCAAAATCTAGGATATTTCATTGAATGCATGACTGTTAGTAAAGAATGCTGAGACTCATTCAAACGTTTTTTTTTTTTCATTTTCTTTTTCTTTTTTTAAGCAATCTGCCAAGACAGGAGGCCCAGAGAACAATTGTAGCTAGATTCTAACAATAGGGGAGATAAATGTGGTAGCAAGGAGGCCACAGGCGATAGAATGACACATCCAAAAGATACCCCAAGTTAAAGAAATTCTAAATCTCCCTGATTGAGCAATTGGCTGTGATCTTGCCCTCCCACTGGCAAAATGTATTAAACAACTGTGTTTACACGTTGAAAACAGGCAGCACAGGATAATGACACTTAAGAGAAAGGATACCAGTGAGGTGAGTCCGGGAATTGCCTTAGTTTTCCACTTGGAGACCCTTTCTGGAGATCTTTGCTTCACATAAAGAGGAATCCAAGCACGAGAAGTGGTTTCACAGATTCCACTGAGGAGATAGATTCAAAACTCATGGAGGGAGAAGGGCTTCAATTTATGTGGCAAAGCAGCAGTGAGGAAGCAGAAAAAGAGCTACAGAAATTCGTATACCAGTTCCCTTGAGTTTATTGTTGAATCCTAAGCTCTGCATTAATACAGTGAAACTCCATGAGGCCAGACAGAGAATCGCCAGGGAGCTGATAAATTTCCAGAACTTCCCCAGGACTGAGAGTCTACCAAGTCTGAGATAGCTAAAGTAAAAAGACCTCATTAAGGAGATCAAGAAGACAGAGAGAAGATACAAAATAATGATTTGAGGAATAACAGAGGAGTTACCACTCTAGATCCTTTTAACATTTAAAGAATAATAAAAGAATATGAACAATGTGATGCCAATACATTTGATAATTTTAATTAAATGGGCACATTCCTTGAAGGACACGAATCATCAAAATTGATGCAAGATGAAGGTGAAAATCTGAATAGTAGTCTGTGAAGCTACCTCATGCTGAGATGGTACTTTAAAGCTCTCCATTCTTCCTAGCAGCAGAGTTACTTTCCTTAGCAAAGATCAATGTAAAGGCCATAGCAATTTATGCGGAAGAAGTAAATAAAACAGAGAGGGTGTCTAGACATGAAAGGGCCAACGTAGAGAATGTCCAGAGATAACAACACCAATATCTCCTGAGAAAGCCCTCATTGATGTGTCAAAAAGATAAAAAGTGAAGCTTGCGCAGGAGACTGAGGAATATCATTGAGAGAGATTAAAACAAGAACAGTGAAGTTGCTTGGAATCGAGTCATTAGGGAAGAATTCATTTGAGATTCAAGAGATAACTTAGAAAATAAGGATGGAGAAGAAGCCAGTGAAAACAAGATTGTTAAGATAGGTAAAGAGGTGAGTTTTGAAAACGGGAGCAGAATATTTCTATGTGATAAAATTGAATAAGTGAATAGGAGGAAATAAGGTAAACTTTATAGATTAGAAAAGAAAGAGGTTAATGTTTACTGTTAATTGCTTAAATCTTTTCAGTGATATAGCCTCTGGGTTTGGATGTAGAGAAAGTATTAGGGAGAAAAATGGAAACGATTTAAGCTCACCTCTAGGGGAAATAGTGAAGAAAAAGACTGCTAACTAGTTTAAGCCAAGTCGAATTTATTTGGCATGTTCTTTGAATGGGTACAATCAGCAGAAATGAGTGTGAGAATGACAGAAACCACAGGATTAGTTCAAGATAAGGAATTATCATTGTTGGTATGACAAAATGTTAAGGGCACAAATGATTTTAAGGCGATTTTTTGGACATCACTGACATGACTTACCACAAAATCTAGGCTGAGTCAATAAACATGGCACTGAGATACCAAGGGACATAAGAGGAGCTTAAAGTGAGTTCTATGAGATGTAGTACCTTTTCTCTGTGGGGTAAGATGTTCTGGTTCCTCTTCTCATGTTGTCATATGATGTATGCCCCTACCATGTAACTTTATTTTTTTAAGTAAAAATGGATATTCTTTACTTTAAAATATTCTGCTGTCACACAAAAATAGTCAATCATGCCTCAAACCTTCGCAAAATGTAACCAATTACACTCTGAGCTCTCTCACTCTGAGAGAGACATTCCTTACTATAAAAATAAATTATAAAGGTACTTTCTCTCAAAGGCTAAGCCCAGTTTTTCCCTTACTGTCCTCAATGAAAAGGCCTACTCGTTGTTCAGTCACTATTCATTTTTTATTCACCAAGATTAATTGTGTGGCTATAGCCTTGTCATGTTTTTAATATTCTCTTAACAATCTATTAAGTTGAACCAGATGAAACTGTCATTTTTTTGTAGATCATAAATGATTATTTGTGCACAGTTTCACATTGTTAAACTTAATATTTCAAATGTCATTTCTCTAACTTTGAAAATATTTGAATTAGACCCCGAGTCTGGTTGTTAGTGAGTGAAAAATTATAGTTTGCATATGCCACAAACAATTTTAAATATAAAACTTTTACTAATAGTATAATAATAACACCATTAACTTTAACAGGAAGTAGCACCACCATTTTCTAAAGACTATAAAAATCTAGTTCATCCCCAGGTCCTTTCAGTCATGCTCACTCATACATAGCCTATTCTCTGTTTTTCAGTTCTACTGTGTTTTTTTCTTCTTAGCTCTATTGTGCAATTCTTATTTCATTTTAATTTTCTCCCACCAATTTCAATTTAATGCTTGAAGCACCAAATCAGTTTGCAAACTTAATGAACATGTGTCAGTATCTCATTATCCAAACAGATAAAAAATTTTATATTCTCAGAGGCAGACTTCAATCTTTCATTGCTTCTTCTGACATTGACTTTACAGGGACTCTCTGATGCCCAGGTTGTGAACTGACGTGATGCTTAAATGAACAGTTGATTCCCCTGGGTGATATCGGAGTAGAAAGACCACAGTCAGCATGGTTCTGTAAGCTGAGAGTGCAGCATGGTACGACGAGATTCCCTTCTCAGAGTATCAGGTGGCTGAAATCAAGGTGTAGGCTGGGCTGAGTTGTCATCTGGAGGTTCCAGGAAAAAGCTCACCTTCTAAGTTCATTCTTTTTGTTGGCAGAATTCAGTTCCTTGTGGTTATAGAACTGAGGTTACTAACTCTCTGCTGGCTGTCACTCAAGGACTCTTCTGTGTATCTAGAGCCTGCCTGCATTTCTTGACAATTGGCCCCTCTATCACCAAGTCAGAAATGGAACACTGGGATCTTTCTCGTACTTCTGATCTCTTACTTCTGCACACAACCTTTTTTTTTTTTTTTTTGTATGTACAAAGTTTAATGGGCATAGTGAACCTGCTGAAAGCCTTATAAGAAATTTCAAAGTTCTGAATAAGTCATTTGAAATTACGTATGGCTCTAATTGCCCGATTACTGTGTAAATTTGTAGTTTAAATGCAGCTATTCCAAAATCATGATGCCGAAGGATATAAGAAAGAATCGTCTAAGCTGGTTACCTTCTAAAAATATAGATGGTATATATTCTGCTGTTTGTGCATCAACTTTTGGATGGCTAAGATCAAATCCTTCAAAAAATAACAATCGTTTTCTTCCTTTTTATTATATAAGATGTTTCTTTAATGTCTATCACAGTAAGTCCTAGATAGATTACAAAGAAATATTGGTCTTTACAAACTCTCCCATCTATTTTGACTTTGTATTTATGACTCATGTTTTAGGAATTATTTATGCCAACTATGTCAAAGAGCATTTGGATTTCTTTTTGTTTATTTCCTAATGTTGGCTTATGAATATGCAATTATATTTCCCATTTCTGTTGTTGTTGCTGACCTGTTTTTTCAGAACAAAAGTTTTTCACATTGAGTAAAAATGCCAAACTGAATTTTACTGATAATCTCATGAGTGCCTAACATATACTATTCCTTACAATAAAGATGTTAGCTGAAATTATGAAATATAAAATTAATAGGGTCTACCCATTTAACATTTTATATTGCTTGCTTTTGCATTGATTGGTAAAATAAGAAATGATGTCAATTTTCCACTTTCATTTTATTTTATTATCATTATTTTTTTAAGCAAGGCAACCCTTCGTTGACTTCACAGATTGCAAGGACCTTGTCAGTTTACAATCCCTTATTTTTTATTTTATTTTTTATGCCTACAGCAGCTGGTCTTCGTAGGTGATCTCCCATCCAAGTACTAACTAGGCTCGACTGTGCTTAGCTTCCGAGATCAGATGGGATTGGGCTTGTTCAGGGTGGCATGGCCGTAGACTCTACTTTCGTTTTAGAAAAGAATGAAATTTTTATTTTTAATTTAATTCAGTTACCTTTAAGAATTTAATTTGTATAATTGACATTTGTTACTTTGATTTGTCATGTATATAATTCAACTATCTAGATATTATGCAAACATCTCTGAAACTTGGCGCTAAAGCAGAACTTTCCATTCCAATATGTTAGCCGAGTCCTGGAATTAGTGTTGTTTAGAGACAGCTGTCCTCCTGAGACAATTCTGACTAAAATAAAACATTTTCTGGTGAACAATTTTCCAAGCCTTAAGGCATCGGTACACTGTTTGGTTCATCACAAATGGTAATTCACAGGATTTGGCATTAAAGGAATTATTGTAAAACATCAAAATCATGTGCCAAAACTTTTTTTTTGTAAACGGCCATAAAAATGGCAGTATCTCTGCAAGTGACCGTTTAGTTTATCCTACCTGCCAAGTATATAAATGTTTACCTCTTTGAAAATGGAAGAATGTGTTGGTTAAATAAATTTTGAAATGTTCTTTGTCTTATAATATCCTTGACCCATCACTGGGGAGAGTTTTCTCTTCCAGGTGAAAGATGTTCTTGCATTGTCTCTCACTATTTCATTGCTAGAGAAAATATCTCCCTCTGATATTTCCTGAATTTCTATTCTTCTGCACCACTGCCTAAATGTTTGTCTCATTTCTCAGTCTCAGGCATGTGGGATGTGTATGTGTGTGCGTGTGCATGTGTGTATGTGTGTGCGTGTGTAAAATAAAGTAACTAAAAATTCCAGAAATGATCTTGTTTTGCAAAATGCATGTAATTATCAAGTGCATTGGGCTAAATATCTCTGAAACATGTGATAAGTTACAATTTCCTAAGAAGCAAGTAACTTTAATCCACTGATTTCCTTAGGGAACAGGAAAATCTAGAGTTCAAGTTTTACATCATCATTCCCTGGAAAATTGTGCTTTTGTTTTCTGGTTGGGAAACAAGATATGCACCGTTCCACTTACTGAAGTCAGGTCACATTGGAGAAGTGGAGGTGTCCATCCCCAGGAGTGAAGGCGGATGGTCAAACATTGAACAGATGAAGAGCTAAAATGACTTTTCGGCTTTTCTGAGCCAGGTCTCTATGGTCTCATTATATTGCTTTGTCTGAAATGCAAATTCTCAAAATGCCAGACACACCCATATTTCATTGCAAGAACAAAAACAAAATCGAAAGCCAACCACAGTTGAGTTTTTTTTTTGCCTGTCACTTTGATTGGTCTTGTCTCCTCCCCGACTCCTTCCCACCCCAATTAAGTTGAATAACCAAAAACTGCCTCTGTTTAATGGAAAAAACAAATGTACTAAGTGGGTAAAATACACAGGGAGTTTTTCTGTGTAGATAGATAGAAGCCCCCTCTTTTCGCTGATGACTCTGAACACTGCCAGGGATTATCGATGTGTTATTTTTTGGTGGTAGAGCTGACCTATACTGGGGAAGGTGATACAGAGACACAGCCCTGTTGCTATTGGGCTTGTTTTCCCTTCTCACACAAGATTAAAGGGTAGGCTTACTTGAGATTCTATGTTCTGGCAAGCCTATTGCTGAACTTGGCAAGAGCCTTAACATATCTTTATTAGAAGCCATGAATCAAGTTCCATCACAGGATTCACAACCTTCCAAATCTGGCTGCCTCCTTTTGTCAAACTTCACAGAAAGGTGTGGTTTAAAGTTTATTTTTGGGTGCAAAGATCCAACCATAATGGCAAATCTTGTTCTCTAGCATAGATGAGAAGTCTTCATTTAAATTAAAACACATCAACCTGTGATTTAAAAGTCTGTCTACAGAAGTTCCAAGTATAATTCAAAGAATTTTGCCAATGAAAAGATATGAGCTATAAAGGAACTATGATGGATTTTGAAAAGGACCAATATTTTCTTTGAGCCTGATGAAAATCTGTTGGCTTTGTTCTTTCAAGATGCATGTAGGAACAGCTATAATGGGAAATTCTGTTCTTACTTTCTTAGAGCAAAGGTTTGAAATTGCTCTCTCAAAATTGCTTCCAAATTCTAGAAATCTAGCCTGAGGGAGTCTAAAATCTCAGCGATCTACAAGACTTAACCTGTCATTCAGACAATGAGGGGGTTTCATAAATATCGACGAGAAAAAGTTTAGCATGTGTACAGGCTCTCCTAAATTTATGTCTTGTTTTTATAGCATGAGCTGCAGCCTGCAGGCCTCTCACAAGTGAAAGGTGACATACAATCAACAAATGTATGGAATGGGCCACAGAAAATCACAAATATATCTTTGATCCTAGAAATGGTTTGGGGCTGGTGGTCGGGGTTGGGGGGAAGAAGAAGCCAATCTGTTTTTCAAGGTGAAAGGTGGGAAAAGATAGAACGTTAGTCCACAGAGAGTTTAATAAATGTAAGAGAACACCTTCAAGGAATGTTTTGGAATGTACTATCATTCTGTACAAGTGACAGGGCATAAACTAGAATAAAAATTCTGAGTCAACCCTGCGAATCATAGAATTGTCCAAATGAATTGGGGTTAATGGCATTTTTAGAAGACTGTTACGTAGTCAAATCATTGTCTATGTATTTTACAGTTGTGGATATGAATTCTTTATAGACAGATCACTTTGTACAAAGTAGAGCTATTCTGTTTCACTGTTTATGAAAATATTGTTGGTGAGTTGAAGGCATTAGCTTTATATTAAAAATGCTGTTTTTAATGTTACATGTAATTATTTAGTAGAGAATAATTTGATGTTAGAATTAAGAAGGAAAGGCACTAACTAGTTCAGCTCCTATTACTGATTCTTTGCTATTTTGTTAACTGAGCTGTGGATTTTGTGTGCCAAATGAGTAATGTATATTATGTCCCTTTAAGTCTCAGGATTACCCAGGAATGCATTCTTTTCAGTTGTGTAATAATAGCTGACTGAGAACACAGAAATAGGTTAAATCCTATTAACTTCACAGTGTTTATCTGTTGCTCTTAATTGTTCATAGGCACCACACTGGAGTGTAATCTTGTTATTGTGAGAGGGTAAACTAAAAAGTGGAGCACTCCAGCTACTTATGATTACACTTAACATGCCACCTAACACAGCTCACTCTGTGCTATAAACACTCCTTGTTTATGAAGTCTTAGAGTAAAAACTTGGCTGAAAGGTTGAGAACAACACACCATTGTTTTCCTCCTACCTTCTGTTGAGAATGTTTTGGCTTAGAAACTTATCCTCCCCTACTTGTGTGTCTAAAGCCTCTGTCAAAAATCAAATAAAGTTTGAACAAACTTTCTAAAATCCGGGAAGTGTTTGATGAAACTCTGGGTGTTTATTTGTTTGTTTGCTTGTTTTTAAAGAAATTGCTATGCCTTCCTCTTTGGTACAGACTGCTCTTCACAGAAATCCCCATCATTTAAACTTCTTTCCATGAGGTGGGGAGGTGAGGAAAGAACATCTCTGTTTTGGTTTCCTTAATAGAATAATGAATATTTGCTGTATATCATAAGAGGCTGACAGGTTTGGACTCTGCTTCCAGATGTCCAGATGGTTTGATTAAAAAAAAGAAGAAGAAAGAAGAAGAAGAAAAAGAAGAAGAAGAAGAAGAAGAAGAAGAAGAAGAAGAAGAACAACAACAACAACAACAACAACAACATATGATATTTTTTTTTTCTGATTCAGAAAGAAACAGATTCCTGTCAAGTCAACTGTAGGTTATAAGTTAAAGGAAACTGTTATATAAATAAAGAAGACTGATAAAACAGAAGAAAACAGGGCAGGTAAAGGCACTTTGCCCAGAAAAAAAAAAAAAAAAGGCATATAATAAAAATGATTTCTTTTAAACAAAGACTGAAATGTTTATATGATTTACTACAGTCTAAATTATATGTAGCTCTAGCCCCTGAGGTAATCTTAAATTCAATATATTTACAAATAGCTTATGTCCTAGAGTCTTTGCTACAAAATATCACAAAAAACCATATTTAAAGTTAAAACTAAAAGAAAAAAGAAACAGTATGAATAAAACTTTTCTTTCTAGTATGAAGTTTAGTATTTTTAAAGCCTCTTGACTTTATCTTTTTAAAAAAGTACATATAGTATATATAGTGTATATAGTTAGACCAACAGGCAACAGGTCACACAGTTCTTTCCTTAGGTAATAATTATGGAAAGGAAAAGCAAGGATCTGATTTTCAAAATCAAAATTATCCCTATCACGAAGAAATAGATCACTCTCAGAAGGAAAGTAACCTTAATTGGTGCAACCTTCTGCTGTTATTCAGAGGCCTTTGAACTCTGTTGCTGAGGTCGGTACCTTATGAATTGGCCAATGTGTAATCTAGTGGAATGAACATTAGATGTTAGTGGGAGACTTTGGTTCTAGCCTTACCTCTAGTCAGGTGGCTTTAAGTATGTCACAGGAACATTGGGTAATCTATTAACAATAAAAACAAAAACAATATGCAGAAATCCTTTAAAAAAAAGACTTTTAAACTCAAGATATTATCATTATTATTACTAGAATAAGAAAATAAAACCCACTGCTATGATCTCAAAATATTTCCTCTGGAGCTTGATTTTCCCCAATGTTTAATGAATATTTTGGTCCATTTCCCTAAAAACGTGTGGGAGAGGCAGGAGAGAAATAGAAGAAGGTAGGCCATCCAAAGTAGGAAAATAAAAAATCATGTGTCTACTTTGTTTCTCTTATACTTACATTCAAAATCTAAAGCTTGCAGCTGAGCCACATAAACTATTTATAATTTTTTTTTTTTTTTAGATTTAGAAGTTGTTTACGGATGCTTGTGTAGCTAGAAAGGTAACAACAATAAATTGTGGTGAATCCTTTAATGTTGAAAATATTGGTTTTATAAAATATAAATATATTCAGTATTTTTTCCACATAGAATCTGGTGACTTCTGTAGTTTTGTTTTGGTGGTTTTTCCTCTTGGAAATATGCTAGTACATGGAAGATTAGAAAATATACTGAGAATTTATTTCTTTAAGATTTTAACTAGACTTTGGGTGGTGAACACACAATGGAATGGACAGATGATGTATTATAAAGATGCACACCTGAAACTTATATAATGTTATTAACCAATGTCATCCCAAGCAACTTAAAAAAAAGACTGTTAGCAAATATAGCCATATTCCTAAGCTATCATTTAGACAAAGCTTCTGTCTTTGAGGAGAACCCTTCAGAAGGAATTAAAAAATAAGTTCCTGAGTTTGCCCCATGCCATTTTTTAAAGTTCTTTCTGATAAGTACTTCACATATTTTCCAGAAATAGGATTCAGATTCAGCTGTAAGAATGAAATATAATTATCAGCTGGTCATGAGGGCAATTGAGAATGGTGTGCAAGTAGACTTACTTAATTTTAATTCTTTGGCATTATGCTTCTAAATGTTTTTTTAGAGGTTTATAAACAAATTTAAATTGATCTGTCTTCTGAGTCTAGGATTCTCCACTACACTCCATTTGATATAGTGACTCCAAGTTTCCTTTTTGGATTACGTTATTGATTTCTAGGGTAGGAGTGGATGTGTGGGATAGGGAGTAATGAGGAAAATTAAGACATTGCATATCCTGTGATTTGATAAATTTTAATATTTCACCAGGCTTGGTCTACTTCTGCCAGAACCCTATAAAGGAAGACAGGTTGCTGGCAAATGAGCTTATGTGAAACTTAGAAGCCTGAAATAAATAATGTAATTTTCAAATTTCCTGATTAAACAAAATAAAAGCAAAAGGTTAGAATCTCAAAACTAGGAATATTTGATATTAATCTACTGGTAAATCGGTACTATGGGAATGGGGGAAAAAAAACCTCTCTTTTTTTTTTCTCCTCTGGTTCTTTTGACTGGCTGGATAATCAAATCAAGACACATATTAACAATAGAAAAGTCTAATTTAATTTTGTTTGTGCACAAGAACCCTACATACTCAAGAGTCAGAGATCCCACACACATGAGAGGTTCTGAGACAGAAAGGGAAATTGGATATACATGACATTCTGGGGTAGGGATGAGGTCAGGTACTCGGGACTTCAGAAGATCATCGCAAGGAGAGCATATGTTTAATAATTGGTAGTCCTCCTGCCATATAGGTATGTCGAAAAAGTTTCTCTCTGTTAATCTCTTATTTAGGGCAAGGCTCCTCATTCCAATTCTTCTAGATAGACAAGGGGGCAGAGCAACAGTATTTTCTCTTGAGCCCACTGTTGCCTTTATTTGAGAATAATCCTCATATTACTGAGACACATCTTGGGATGGCTCATTGTAAACCCCCACAGTACCATGGTTCAAATGAGGCTTGAATGGTGTTGTTTTTTTTTGCTTTTTTTTTTTTTTTTTTACCTGAAAGTAGATCAGAACCAGATAAACAGATCAGAATTTTTCACTTCAAAATGATCATACATGGCATTAGTTTTTCTTAATATTGCACACTAAAGAGTTTTGTTAATATTATACATTTTTATAAAATGTTAACTCAAAACCAAATGGTCAAGTGGTAGTTTTACATCTTAATATAATATCTTCTCTCTTTCTCTCTCCTTCTCTGTTAGAAAAAAAAAATTTAAAACATATTTTTAAGATTTTTATTTTTTTAGGGAAAAAATATTTTTCCCCAAAGTGATTTTATAAAGCTTTTTTTTTTCTTTCAAATATTTGGAAACCTCCCTCAAATCAAATAACTTTTTATTCAATATCTTAGAAAAAAAGGTAAAGATGTAGTTCATAGATAGCAGAATGGAAGGGAAAAAAAGGACTCCATTTCTTTTAGAAATGCAAAGTTTATTAAATAAGAGCTGAACCAACTTTAGTTATATCTGGATGCAATTCTAATAGTTAGTCACTGCTTTCTTGCAGTGAGACAATTAGAAATTTTTCACAAAGCTGATTCATTTCCAGTTTGGATGGAAAATGCAGCAGAGAGATCATGCAAATATCTTGTAAGGATAGATTGCCAAGAAACCCATCGACCGGCAGGATAAGAGAGAGGGAGGAGGGGAGGGAAAGGGATTAGAAAGGCAAATGACAAGGTTTAAAATGTGGCACCTATTCAGTTTGTTTATGACAAGTTTCTGGCTTGAACTCTCTTCTAGTTCTAGGTTGTGTTCTTCGTCAATTGTTGGTGTCAGCGTTCATACTCATAAATAAGTAGCCCAAACATTAGGATGTGTTTTATCAACATTCCCTACATTGACTGGCTCTGGAGGAAATTAAAATGAGTGGGGTTAGTTTCTGAATAATGTTTATTACTTGACTCCTTTTTCCTCACCCTAAGCCGTTCTTACGATCTCCACTCAGATCTGCCTTCTTCTGGAGGTTTTCGTGGTCTAGAACTCTTTCTCCCACGCCTTTTCTCCACCTAATAAAGTTCGTATTCCATTTTCTGAGGGTTATGTCTCTGCTGGAGTTAATCTGCTAAACTAATGCCTGCTCATTTGTTTAAGAATAAATGATTGTTCTGTCCTTGCCCATCTAAGATTATAATTTTGATTATTAAGATCTTTCAAAGCCTTATCTTATGAGCATACCTAATGTTGGATATTTTGTGTAATAAGGCAGCTCCTTAGTAGAGAGAAAATTTTAGGCTAAACAACCCCCAAATGGTTCAATTTCCTTTCTGGGCATAGTTTTTTAAAAGGACTTTCAAAGTTGACATCAAACATTTATAAAAAAGCACTTGATTGACGACTACATATATACAATATCAAAGCATGCTTAGTTCTAATTATCTTTCTGGTTTTTCCATCCAATATTCTTGAATCCATGAAATGCTACAGTGAATGAAAATAAAAAGTAATGATCAATTTAACCTTCACTATGTTCTTATATTCATTTCCTGGATAAGTCCACCTTCCCGGATGCTTTATATATTAGTTGGGATTTTTTGTTGCAAATAACAGACCTTCGACTCAAATTAGAATAAATAATAAATCAGATTTATTGGCTCACATATCTGAAAAGTCCAGACATGTTTTGATTAAGGCAGTCTCCCCGTTTTCTGTGATTCTCTTGGCTATGCCCTCCTCTGTATTCTGGCTTCATCCCCAGGTTGGCTTTCATCGCATTCACAAAATGGCTGCCAGTAGCAACGAGGAAAACGTGTTACTTGACTCATATCCAAGGGGAGAGGTCAACTGGATTCTTTTTAAAAGTTTTAGAATAAAAGTCAATATCTTTTAACATCCCATGAATGTAGATACAAAGGTAAAAGTGTGGGAGCAATTAGTGGCTGTGTATTTTACTCTGTATACAGAAGCCAGAATGTAGTCATTAGCATGATATTTGAATCAAACAAAGTCATAAAAGATATAAAGCTCTAATAGATGTAACTTAAATCTCAAATATAAAAAAAAGTACAAAACCAATTAAGTGGTGAGAATGTTAGCTAAAGTCTCATGTGGCAAATTCCGTTTATTCAGATCAGATGGAAATATTAAACAATGTCTTGAGCCTGATGTCACTGGCAGGAACAGTATCGACCTAACGTCCACTGTCTCAGGTCTTTCATGTTGGCTCCAAATCAGGTCAATAGCAATTTTAACACACTGAGGCAATACCAGTTCTTCTTTGAGTAACACAATTGTCTTGTAAGGTTTAAAATGAAATATAGAGATGGTCAAGCACATCATATTAATACTTTATTACAGTCAGTACTCACTTAACACCATTGAAAAGGTTCTTGGAGACTGCAACTTCAAGCAAAACAATGGATAAAAAAACCAACTTTACCGTAGGCTAGTTGATGTAAACAAGAGTTAAATTTCTAAAATATCTCTAATCACAAAAACATTATCAAACTTCTAAATAAATACCTGAAACACTTTTAATACTAAACATTGACATAAATGTGTTCTGCACATGCATTTAAGAAAGATTAATAAAAACGAGTAAAATCATGATTTTCCAACTTTATTACTACGGTTCAGGGTCATGGGTGGCTGGATCCTATCCTGGCAGCTTAGGGCATGAGGCGGGCACCCTCCTTGGACAGGATGCCCTTCCATTGCTGGGTGCATACACGGCACACTCACACTCACTCAGACTGGGACAATGTGGACATGCCAGTTAACGTGACTTGCACATCTTTGGGATGTGGGGGGAATTGAAGTCCACGAAGAGAAAATTCAAATAAATAACAAGAAACGGCAATGCTGATGCTTTTGGAGGTCCAGGGACCAGTTGTTTTTCCACTAGATGCATTTCCGTAAGATACCTTGTTGTCCTTATAATTTCTTTCACTTGTAATAAAGAGCCCGAGTTTTACTATTTTTTTTTTCTCTAGAATCTCTTCTGCAGAAATGTGATTTGTGGAATACAAACTAGAGATAATATCTTTTCTAGTAATAGTAATTCTAGGAGAGCCAGAAAAAGCCCTCCTGCATGGGCATGATAACACCCAGAGTTTCATTCCTGAGCTGCCATCATTATTTTCCAGATCTGTCAACTTACCTATTTATTAAAATAAAGTGGATTTCATATTTGATGCCTGACTCATGTGAATGTGAAGAAAATAAATAATAAGCTTCATAATTTTTTGAAAAGAATGATTCTAGTCTGAGGTTACTGGAATTATAGATATGTTTCAATAATCTCCCTAAGGTAGTTTAAACTTCATTTATTTTCCAGTATTGGGATAATAATGGTATCTGTCTTATAAGATTGTTGCAGGATTTGAAAGGAAGTTCATGGTGTCTGGGACAGAGTAAGCCCTCAATAAATATTATCTAGGATCCTGCTGATGCTTTTTAAAACTTTGTATGTGGCATCTAGAACACCTGTGAGTTGCTCTTCCTCCTTCCCATGTGACACTGCTGATTCTGATCCTGACTGTGCTCCATCTGTGTTCACCTCTATATCTCCATCGTTACTGCATTTAATGAGGACTCTATCCTCTCTCCTACAGAATTTTGCAATATTTCCCCACTTAGTTATCCAGACTTTCAGGCCAGCTCTCCCCTATTCCATTCTGAACCCACCTCAAGATTATCTTCTCAAACACAAACCTGTTCATATTACTTCATATTAACATCCATGGAAGGTCTCCTGTCACCAACATAAAATGCAAACTTCTTAAAATGACACACAAGATGCGTCATACAGCTTTCAACCCTAAGTTCTATGCTGAGCTCATAGGGAACTGATTATAATTTGTTGGACTAATTATACTGTTTTCCTCTCTGTGGAACATCTTCCCAAACTCTTAAAAAGCTTTCAAGGCTGGGCTCAAGCGTCTCCTTTTTCATGAAACCTTCTTCTTCCCTGACCCCCTCAAGCAGAGTTTCCGTTGTTACTTCTCATTCAATCTCATGGATAAATCTATTACAATCTTTATAACGTGGAATGGTGACTGCTTTTCCTCTACATGTTTGTTCCCCAAACATGATTGCGAGCTCCTTAAAGGCAGTTATGTCACCATCTTTGGCTCCTTGAAACAAGATGACTATTCAATAAATGTATGAAAAATTGAAGGTAGAGTTATCAATAGTCTTGAAATTTACTATATTAAATGTAATTTAAATTTAAAATTAAATTAAATTTAAAAATTTACTCAGTAAATATCCTGTTTAAGAGCTTTAAGAAAATTAACTTTCCTCACAAATTTCTCTTCTATTTTTGACTGTTTTTGACTATAGCAGAGCACTAAATTAAGGTAAAGTGATTTCGAAAAAAAAAAAATTACAAAAAAAAGTAAAGCTAGTATCTTTAGATAGTGGGACAGGGAAGAATAGAAAACTATTTCATGTTTGTTTGTTTGTTTTAGTTTTTTTTACATGCAGGTTAAAACATCATTAAAATATAATGTTGTCTTTGTCACAGCTAAGCTGAAATACAGCAGAGTTGATTGACTACATCTAAATTAAATGAGGGGACTTTAAAGAAGGGCTAGTTTCCCCTTTATTTACTTTTTGTTTCCATGTTATAGTGAAGAACCTCAATAGAGATGGATACAGGGAAGCTTACAATTGAAAATTACTTTGGGGATGGCTCAGCCTCTTCTCTCCACTATAAAATGCTTAAGTAGACAAGAGGCTACTTAATGAAAAAAGACACTAGCGGTTTGTCTTGGAAACCTCGAAAAATGAGTAGCCTCTTAAAAGACAAAGTTTTATCGGAGATTGCCATTTCTATCCTTTCTGGCTTTCTATTCATCGAGTTGTGTTTTGTGTGTGTGTCCGTCTCTGCGTGTGGACAGCTGTGTCAATAGTGTTATTCTGCTTAGTTTTTGATTTTGTTTTTTAAAGTTTCGAATGTTTTACAGCAATGACAAAAAACACAGAATTGTTTGGCGTTCAGCCTTCTTCATGAATCACTCACCACAAATTGTAATAAGATGAAGAAAGGTAATGGAAAGCAGAGATCATCACTACTCTGTTGCACTGTGTGTGAAATGACACCGGGAGACAGAGCGACCCAGCAACCCAACAACCCTGGGGCCTGGCGTGTGATATTTTAAAACACAAGAAAGAAAAATTGTCCAGGGTAAAGTCCTGGGATGAATGGACATTTTTAGATTCTGACTGAACCCCGCTCCACCCACCCCGCCCCAAACAGTTCAAATCAATCAGCAAGTCATAAGCACTTACTATGTCCCAATGAACTACTGAAAACTACAGAAAGGCCTGCTTTTCTTAGGCGCTATGATTATCGTATAAAAACTTATTCATTGTTTCACTGAATCTGAATCGACGATTACAAACTTCTGTATGCAGACAATTAAATTTAGAAATCTATTCTTTCTGTTTTTATAGTAGGCTAAATATGAAAAACATATTTCTCTGAAATTCATTCAAGTCCCTTTCTTGTATCTTTACCCAAAAATGCCCATCATCCCTGATTTTAATTTTCTTCCATTTGCAGGATTCTAGTCTACCCATCCCCCTTGTACTCTCCCCTACTCCCTCCCAAGAAGACTTACAGATGAAGATAAAAAGAAAATAGAGTAAGCAAAAAGTAAGGGTGGAATCTGGAGAAGACTGTAACTCGATCAGGATTGCTGGTGAATCGAGATCTGATTGTGAAAGGCCTGGAATGTCTGTCTGGAGGTCTGGACTTCAAGCCTTTGGATAAGGAAGCTGAAGGTTTTGAGGTGAGGAGTGACCTGATCAGAAGTATGTGTTAAATTACACCAACATGGTAATTAGGGTTAACTGACAAGGACAGACACTGAAGGCTGGAGACTAGTTATGAGAAAAAAATCAAAATACGTTAGCACATGTAAGATGTTATAAGAACTTGACTTTGGGCAGTAGAAGTGGATCAGAGAAAAAGGAATGGGAAAAACAAAACATCCTAGGCTAGAAAGATCCAATTTTCTGACTCAATTTTACAAAAGGTGGCACATTCCCCCATAAACCCTAGATGTCTGCTCGTGTGACTCCTCTAAATTTATGAAATTTTCTCACTGATAAGATGTAGGAAGAGTAGACAACAAAAAAGATCAATTTTTATGGTAATGCTTTAGTGGCCATCAGATAAAGATGATAAAATTTACTTAAAACTTACACTTGAAACATTCTTCTTACCAAGAAAATCTCCCACCTCCATCCCTGTGGACGGAAAGAAGAGAGCAGACCACTAATCAACTAACATTTTGTCAGCTCTTTGGCACAAAATTTGAATAAAATAAGCCCTAGATTGATCCAAAATTAGGTGGCCATTGCGACTTGTTTAAAAAGGTCCTTGCCAGAAACTGAAAGTAGGCACCTAGCTTGCTATAAGATGAGGTAGCAACGAAGTAGGGCCACACAGTCTGGAAACTCTCCTATCAAAATACTCCCAATAATAAAAAATAAGAGAAACTGGACATGAACAAAAATTAGGAAAAAGCAAAATAGCGAATGAAAATCATAATGACCCTTTACAATTCAGGAAAGTAATACCATGAGTGTTTTTCACTTGGTATAAACTTAACTGCAAAGACCATTACGTAGTATTGTTGGGTAGAAACACAGTTCAAAGAGATTTAAAGCTCTTTTGGTCCAACTTCCCACTTACGCAGAAATTCTGTGTACAAGATCCTTAATAGGTGGCTATCAGCCTCACCCATTTCAGTGATCAACTAATTTTCTGCTTGAAGAGCAAATGTATTTCATTTGGAGTATCCTAAGTCTGATGGTACCTTATATCACATCCCTGGTACCTCTGCTTATTCACAGTTCTAGCTCCTGGAGAAAACTATGTCTATTCCATCTTCCTTACAACCACTCCAATATGTGCAGTTTTGTATACTTCTCCCATTACACTTAAGGTAGAATCCAAGTCCTCTTAAAATGTACTTAGACTCAAATACAGTATCATAGAAGCCGTCTGGTTAATACAAAAAAGAGTGGAAATATTCGAGTGTTTGGGGAAACTTACATTTTTTAACACAGCTTAGGATGCGTTAGCCATTTAACAGGTATTTCATTCATTCATTCATTCAGTGATATCTACTTGATGCACATTAAGCTCTATGCACTGTTTTACATACTGGGATTAGATGGAGAACAGAAACACAAAGTTCTGTTTCTATAGAGCTTATATTGTGGTAGAGTAGAAAAACCATAATGAAGTAAACAAATAAACAACCAAGATAAATTCACAGAGAATCAACCATATGAAGGTAAAAATAAAAACAAGGGTGATATGATAACCTAGGTGGGATAGCTAAATGGTTAATTTAAAGTGGTGGTCTTGGGAGGCCATGCTGAGGAGGTAATATTAGAGCCCAGCCAATAACATGCGAGAAGAGAGCCATCTGGGCAGAAGAGAGAGTGCAAGGGCCCAGAGGGGAGAGAAAGTTTGACACATTCAAGGGTCAGAGAAACCAGTGAGCCTGGAGGGATGTCAGAAAGGCGGGGAGGGAAACCAGATGAGAGCACAGCAAGATTTTGTTTTAACTGCAGGGAGAAACCATTGAGGCTTGTCAAGAGAAGTATGGGATGATTTATTTACAATTTTATCACCTGCTCGCCCATTTGTTTTCTAGTGGGTCTCTCATTCCATGTACTGTTTTTTCTTTTTTCTTTCCTTTAGACTCATCAACTAATGATTATTATTCAAATGTCTTCTCTATTAGCTTGTTAGTCACACATTATTTACTAAGCAGTCTCGATTTATTAGTATCTAATTTTAGTGATTTTTACCAAATCCTAGAAAATATAAATAACTTGGAACACTTTAACTATTCACTCCTTGATTTTTGTGCTTTCATATATTTTTAATCCCAGAAGTCATTATTTTCATTGCTTAATAAATTAAATATTTTTATTTCCTCACAGTTTTTCCTTTTTCATTACCTTTTATACCTCCCTGTATTTCTCTTCCTCCATCTGGGGATCCTTTATGGTGCCTGAAAAACTCCTTGTTTGTATTTCTTTGAATGTAGATGTGTTATGACAAATTCTGTTGTGTTTTTTTTTTTCCCTGAAAATATCTTCTTTATTGCACTTTTAATTTGGAATGTCTTCTTTTCTTTTCTTTTCTTTTTTTTACTGTCTATATAGAACTCTGGATTTTTTTGTTTTAGAACTTTAAAATATTATTTTATTGTCTTCTGACTTATGTAGCTTCTGTTAAGAAGACAGTTGCCAATTTT
>NW_006431918.1:13890364-13902805 GCF_000325575.1 Pteropus alecto | reverse complement strand
TTTCCCTCTGGCTGGTTTTCAGATTTTTTCATCACTGGTTTTCAATGGTTTTTACTATCATTTGGCAAGGTGTGTTTTTCTTCTTGTTGTCATTTGTATTGTTTCTTAAATCAGAAGCTTAAATTACTTTTGAAAAATTTTTGAACATTACTTTAAAATTTTGTTTTTGCCTTGATTTCTTTTTCTTCTTTTCTAGAACTCTAATAATGCCTATTAGAGTGTTCTAAAGTCCATATTTTTCCCATGCTGTTTTGTTTCCTCTTTTTTTGTTTTAGTCTATTTTATGTTTATTTTTAATCGAATGCTAGCAATTGTGTATGAAAAATTACAGAAGCTTTGGCTGATAATTTTTCTCCAGAGAAGGTTTTCATTAACTTACGGCAGACAAGTAGAATAATAGTACATCAGTTAAATTTAATAAGGGATTAAACTCATTTGCATCTGAGTTTTAGTGTTTGTAAGGCTTGGTCTCTATTTCTGGTTTGCCCTTACTTATAAAGTGTAGATAATATTTTGGAGGCCTCGAATGAAAGCCTGAGAGATTTTCTATTACGTCACCACTGTAAAGGGCATCGGTTTGTTTTTTTCTACCCCACATACAATACTGATGAGAGCTATGCTTAGCTTTTCAACCTGTTAGTAGCCACTTTATACTTAGTTTGTCTACTACTCAAGCCAAGCTGCTTGTGAATTGTTGAATGGCTTGTGGTGAAACTGGCTCAGATCTTTGGGCTTTCTTTTCCCTACTTCTTTTCTCTGTATAATCTTTTCCTCTCAAATTCTGGACTATTGATAGTCCTAAATTCCATTTTTTCCCCCAGCCATGTAATTTTAATTCTGTTCTATTTTACTTATCTGCAGCTTAGCGGCCATGCTCTGCTGAGTTTTTCAGCATCTCTGTGATTTTAAAAATTGACCTGTGCTTCAGTGGAAAAGTAGCGAAGCACCACACTCATTTTAGCGAGTTTATTTTCTCTCCAGCATCTTAGTCTCTCAAATTCTGATTGCACTGGTAGCTTTCCTATGCCAACAATGAGATGATTGTTTGGGGGGTTTTTTTTGCAATTATATTTTTATCTGTCCCTTCCCTGCTTTCTTCCTTCCCACTTCACTTTCTTTCTTTCCTTCCCTCATCCCTTCCTTCCTTCCTTTCTTCCTTCCTTCCTTCCTTCCTTCCTTCCTTCCTTCCTTCCCTCCTCTTCCTCCCTCCTCCTCTTCCTCCTACTCCTTCCTTCCTTCCTTCCTTCCTTCCTTCCTTCCTTCCTTCCTTCCTTCCTTCCTCTCTCCCTCCCCCTCCCTCAACTGGTTTTAGACTCTACAAAAAGATAAGACTCAGAAATGTTTTCTGCATTAAAGATTCATTTAAGAATAGTTCTGCCACAAATCACAAGTATAGTATTTCATGCCAAGCCTGCTTATCTCGATGCACTGCCATTACATTGAAAAAGAAAAGACGGGGAAGAAGAAGTGCAAAATAATATATATCAGGCTTAAGAATTACCATTACTGACTATTAATTATGATTATTAAAGACATTTGGGTGTTTTTCAGGCAAATGAAATTGACCTCTCTTCTTTCTTCTCCAGTCCACTGGCCGGAAGTGAATGCTTCCAAAGCTGTAGACGGTGAAGATACGAGGCAGAAGGATCCAGAAAGAACTCCTTTATGGAAAGCTGCTTGCTGAGTAGCAGCATTGGATTCTTGTGTGAGCAAAGAAAAAAAATTCTATTGTTTCAAGACATGAATTTCAAGGTTTATCCAAATCCTTTGCTACTCTTATCCAATGATTACAAAGGATACATAGTTATAAAAATCATTTGGTGGATCCAGGAGCAAAACATTTGAAAGTCACTTATCTATTCCAATTCTTATATGTATATACATATATATCATACATATATATGAATTTAAGGGCAATGAAATAAAAATTTACTTAAGTTTATACATTTAGATTTTAGATAATGGTGACCGCTTAGAATGCAATTGCTTTAGGGCTACTTAAATCCAGGTATTTACCAATTTATTCTCTGAACATTTAAACTTAGCAGTTGAACCCAAAGATCTGATAGAATTTAATAAGACTGGTGACATGTTCTGATATCATTGTATCCTCTATAGCCTCTGTACAATGATGGTGAGATAGTATTTCTTGAGTACATATCTAAAGTCACGGTATAAGACAAATATAACAAATGATCTTAAGGATTAGTGCTAGGAATTAGTAATAAATTCCTACATCTCTACACTTAAAAACATAAGCTGTTACATGCAAAATGACTGCAGGGTCATTAGCTATTGTGGAACTAGACTCCAGAAAGTCACAGCATTTTATTCTGATGGACTTAGAGTGATATCTTTATTCCTGTCTCTTAAAAATAAGTTTTAATAGGTACTATGTAGCAAGCTCAAATATATGATTGTAGCAGGGAAAATATCAAATGTATGTCATGCCTGTCATTTCCGGTCTGTTTCCAAATCCATTCCCTGTCATTACGCTGCCAGCTCTGTATCACAAGGGGCTGACCCTGCAAACTACATTTTCCCAACTCCCATCTCAACTGAAACACGCTGACAGGATACTGAAGGGCAAGCAGATGGAAGATATCAGGGTAGTCCTTCCTCCTATTCTCATTTCTGGCAGTGGCTGCCTCCTTCAGGGTCCAACTCCCACCGGACAGCCCTGCTCTGTGGTCTCAGCTTGGCCTGGCAGCCTCCCCTAATGGTTCCTGGGTGTTTGGTAATCTCCTGAGTCCCACTGGTTTGGAAGTGATGGTGCCTTCCTGCTGCTGGTGATAAAAATCATGACAGAGACTTTAACCAGACATAATCAATTAGGAGGGTCTGTGGGAGGAGGTAGGGCTTATGGTAGGGGTCCCCACAGTCTGTGTTATCACGAGAACCCTATAGGAAAAACTTTTATGTTTACAACAGAGCTCTATCATTGTAACCACCTCTTCCCTTCTTTAAGTTCCTTCTTCATCTTTGTCCGAGGTCAATGTGTGCATGTGGCTCACCATGTCTGCATACATTGAATTGCAATCCTTTCTTGTTCCTGAAAAAATCCTTTTTGGTGGTGGACTACCTAGTTAATTCTGTTCTGCAGTTGACACTGGGTTGGATCATTATCTCACGTATAGCTCTTTAGTTCTTCCAATAGTTTTGTAAGCAGTTCCCCTTATTAGATTCCTTCAGACTTCACTGCTGTTTTCTGGACCAGACCTTAATCAGTAAATGTCTGCACTAGTATCTACGTAGATTACAACATATTGAAACGTGTGTATAAACTTGACCAAAAAAATTGTTCAGTAATTATTTGTCGAATGAGTGAGTATATGTGGAAGTGTTACTTGAAAACTGAAGGTGGGGGTATTTTAATGGTTCAAAGTTAAACTTACAAATTCCTATTCAAATTTAGTGTAATTATATGCTGCTAATGACACATTAGTATGAAGAATTAGAAAAGGTGTGAATATATTCGAAGAGAAATATAGGATTGAAATAGTAACAGTCAGAAATTCAGAACTGAAGGGCGTCTAGAAGCAATGACTATAGTCAATGTTAAAGCAAGTAGTTTTTGAACCTTTTTCACTTTGACTCACAATAAGAAATATATTTTATACTGAGAACAAACACAATCATACACGCATATGATGCCTACTGTATTCTTTATTCATTTTCTTCTCTTTTCTTCTTCTATCATATCCTATCCAATGTGTCGTGACATATACAGTTTGAAAAACATGAATCTAGGCATGTTAAAGGAACCATGACAGTCTCTGAAAATTTATCTAAAGGATTAAGGCATAATTAATCCTTTATGCACTCTTTGTTTCCTCTACAGTAGCTGTCCCTTGTTTTGTTAGTTCAGTCTGTAATCGCCCACTTTGCGGCAATGACAGCATAACTTTCCTCTTGGAAACTTTCCCTTTCCTTTTCTTAGTCCACAAGGTTCAGGACCATTTCCTGCATCTCTCATGTCCCCTGCCATTCTCCAATTCTACCAGCTCTGGGAGAGGCATGTCATTTGGTTCTGGTCAAGCCATCTCTCTGACTATAAGGAATGTCTCAGTAATTGCCACCTAAGCTAAGAAAGGTCAATGACCCCTGTTGCTGAAAACAAGTTCTTGTTTTGGCTGGTGAGAATCAGACGGTGGACGCTGGAAGCATCACGTTGGGGAGAGCTGCCTAGGAGGGAACCCAATAAGAGGAACGAGATGGAGGACTAATGACAACATCTGTGACTTTGGATCCAGTCACCTCTTCTCATGTACCAGTATATGTGACTTTTGAAATACTAATGTAAGAAAATAGCTATCCGTCAAATATTTAGTATATGAAATGACTTAAATTTTATTAAAAATTTACATTTTCAGATCTCTTCAGTATTCTAAATTTATTAACAGAGGAAAAACAGACAGAAATCATCACATAATTATTTGCATCTTAAATGGTACTACAAGATGGGAAAAATAAGTTTGTTGGACATTTCAATGTCGTTATCAAGTCTCAGTCTTTTTTCAGTGTTCACATATGTTTAGTTTTGCTTCTCTGGGTGCCCTACTTCATTTATTAAGAAAAATACATTAGAAAAGAATACATATTATTTACATTAGGATTTTCACTGGAAAATACAGTTAAGGAAACTAAGACTCCCCCACCAAATTTAATACTTATTTTTTTTATCATCCAGTATATAGAGATCTCATATAACATTCTAGATTTTTAAAAGATATTTATAGAAGATAAATTTAATGTAAATAACTTTTGGAAATATAAATCATATTTTTTTCAGTTCTACTCAGTATTCCATTTTAAATGCCTGCATAGTTTATTGAAAAAATTAGTTCAAAGCACAAAGAGTATTAAAGGCAAAGCAGAATATTCCTTGAATATCCTTTATTTTAATCCTTACTTAGACTCTGAGTATCAAAATTTAGCTTTGGCCAACATCATATTTTTATAGTTCCTAATTTTGTATCCATAGACTTAACTAATCATTTAGAAAGAAATTAACATCAAATGCATAAAGGGAAGCTTCAAATGATAACATTTCATTTAAAAAGCTATATTCGAATGAAGATATGGTCTGCATATAAGTCACGTGTGCTTATTTTCAGTTATGGCTGATATATAAGATGTTCACTGAGCTTTTACATGAAATGGAATTACATCGTAGTCTTGAAAATGAATTCCCTTAGAAACTGTGATCTTCATAATAGCACCATTTAAAGCATCATCTTCGATGAGTGTTATTAAGCCGTTGGCAATCATCGATGGGCTAAAAGTAAAAAAAAATTGGTGTTTTAAAACTAAAGATGAGGCATAATTATCACTTCGTTTTGATTATTTTTGAATAATCTATTACCTTTAACATGTCATAGGAAAATGTATATCATGAAACTATTGCTACTTCCATTTTTATTTAATTAGGTATTAATTAAATCACATGATAAATTCAGTGGTAGATTTCCATGCCCAATCTTCTGTCATTTTGACGGGAAGGATTTATGAATTTATATGTATTACTTACATTGCGAAAATGACTATTTTCTCATCTTTATCCTATCAGTAGATCTTAGACTTATCAGAAATATTATTAGAGTAGAAATAGGAAGAAGTATAGCTAACATTTATTAAATGTCTATTATTTGTCTGTTGGCCATTTTAAGTACTTTATGTGTGTCAACTTGTTCGTGGACTTTCAAAAGTCCACTAAGTTTATTTTAGTATTATCACTATTTTACGCGTGAAAAAATTGAGTTTGACAAACAAGTGCATGGTCAGTGGTGGAGCCAGGGTTTGATCCCAGATGGTCTGGTTCCTTCAACATGACACCAATGAGTTCATGCTGTGAAGCTCTTATTACTCTAACTCAGACATCGTTCACTAAACATGTGCGTTGATCAATTGTTTCTTATGTAAATCGTTGAAGCTGGGGAGCCATATGAAATTTCACAAAGCGTATATGTGAATACTGCTTGGAATTTGGCAGATAAGGTAACATTACTGCCATAGGTAACTAAACATCGCCTTTTAAAAAAAAATTCTGATTGACTCATGGACAGGGACAATAGACTAGTGGTTACCAGAGCGGAAGGAGGAGAGGGGAGGGGGGAGGTAGATGGTGTAAAGGGGGTCTAATATTTGGTAACAGAAAGAAATCTAACTATAGGAGGTGAACATGCAGTGTAAATATAGATATGCCTTACTGTTAAAGTGTACAGCTGAAATTTATTGAATTTCGTTAACGGATGTCACCATAAAAAAATTTAAAAAGCATAAAAAAAATTAAAAATATCTGATATGGCTGAAGGTATTAATGATACATTGTCTATATCTCAAAGCAAAATTCATAATGTTTAAACAAGCACATTCTATTCAGCAACCCAGAAAAAGTATTTTCTTTCAGAGTTCACCAAAGCAAGACTTTGAAGCTTGCATTAGTTTCTCAAGTTGAAAGCCCTACTTTTCCCCTTTTTATTGCTTATGTCTAAATAGTACTTTGCTTTCTCATATAAAAAAAAAAATTTGGAATAGTTTTACTTACTCCAAAATCCCAGAGTATTTCATCATATCCTTGAGGTGGTCCTTATATTCTATATATTGTCCCATGTTCTCTTCTTTGTCAATGGATTCGAGGATGGGAGTATTAACAAAGCCTGGGCAAATGGCATTCATTCTCACACCGCTGTTCATAAGATTAGCAGCCATCTGCCGATTGGAAGTAGAAGGTTGCAAATTTCAGTAGTTTCGTAAATGTGCAGCATAGGACAAACTGATAATTAAAACTGTTTAAAAGACTTTTATGTGAAAAATACTAGTCAGATATCCTTCTAACTTTATAACATTGCCAATGTTAAGGTTGGCTGGTAGCAGAAAGTAAAAGAATATATATATAAAGTGCTGAATTAATTCTGAAAATCTCACCTAATTAATTTTTTAAGAAATTAATACTGCTGGGCAACCCCTGAAAATACTTAATTATCTAAGCTGCTCTTATCTACTGAACTCTGCAGGAACCTGAAGGTAAGAAGCTGAGACTTAAAATTAATATCCCAAATTTTCTTTCCAAGATCGAGGTTGCATAACAGAAGATATCTGCCTAAAAAATACCATTGGTGAAAAGTTTTAGGACTTTGATTCTAAAGACACTCTTAACTATCTGGAAGACAATTTGAGTATTTTCAGACTAACGTTCTTTGGCTAAATTTTCAACCTACTGATTTTATTTGAACCATTTTAAAAACAAAATGTAGTTGATTATTTGAGGATTCCATTTGCTTACTTGCTAAAATTTATTTGTAACTCCCCCAGATCAATACTTATGGAGCTTTCGGGGTCATTTGTGGACAAGCACACTGAGAAATATAAGCTGCCAGACACAGATGCTGCCACTGAGGTCAAACAAAACAACGCTCTGTTTCCTTGTTTCAGCTTCTCTAACTATAAACAAGTGTCCTTTTCATGGAGTATTTAGTCCTTGTTTTTCTTATTTTGGGGCTTTCTGTTGGTGATTTTGCTATTTAAAAATGCTCCCTTCCCCCAAGCGTAGTGCTGAAGTACTGTCTAGTTCCTAAGATGTGTCTTCTAGAGAAAATACATGGGTTAGATCAGCCTCACTCGAAAAGCATAAGTGCCGTTGGCCATGAGTTCAATGTTAACACAATACATAATAAATGAGATATCATTAGACAGAAATCACATACAACTTTAAGTAGAAATTCACATATGTATTGACTGGCTGATCAAAATGTTGTGACCAGAGGCTTGCAGGAACTTAACCCTATATGTCTCCTAGGAGTAATGGTTCAGTATTCTCTAATTCTCTCAGTGTTTGCAAGTGATTTTTATAGAACATAACTACCAGAAATAAGGACAATTGACTTCACAAGTTGCCTATCTTGCGATTGTAAATATGAAATTTCTGGTCTTTAAGATTTATTTTGCTTTTTAATAGCTTTACGTGTGCATTCAAGTTGAATTAAAGATTAAGTCTTTACGAATTAAATAAGAATTTTCAATCAATTTAAATTAAGGTTGTAGAGCTGCTTATCTTTCTTTTTGATTGAACATTTACTGGTCACGCATCTGTTTTCTTCAGCCCTAGTATTCATTCGACTGTTACTATTTTTCTCTTCATTTGTCTCTGTCTCACCGAGACTAACCACTGCAGAGATCTCCCAATGTCCTTTACTCTTCTACACTTGTCCTCTCCAACACATTCCAAACAGCAGCCAGAAGGTCTTCTTAAAATGGAAATCTGATCTTGCCACTTCTGTGTTTTAAAAACCCATTGAGTAAAATCTAAGCTCATTACCAGGCCCCGTAAACCTTTCTTGGTCTGGCTCCTGCTTACATCTCTAGTTATTCTTCATCCTACTTTCCCGCTCAGCAAGCTCCACTTAAGCTATCTTCATTCCAGTTATTATGAAAAGGCAAGCATTCCCATTTCACACTATCACCGCATGCGGTCAATTAGGTCTAAAATATTTTTCTAAGCTCTGTACGCCCTTCATCCTAGGCTCCATGGAGACGATGTCCTCGACAACCAAGTAAATCCTGCCCCACGCCTCCAGCCCACCCCCACTCTCTCTCGCTCATTTTAATAGCATCTTCAGTAAAGGGTAATGTCTGGAACATACTGCATATTCTGTGTAAGGAAGCCTGAATTTAATAATTTTTAGATTTGGAGTCAATTTTAATAATAACTATCTTTCCATTATTTAGCCTTAGGATATTTTTCAATAACATATCTGTGTTTAGAATCTACTTCACTTTAAAATTATCTGCTCTTTACTGGGTCTTTTATGTAATCTGAAGCTATTTTTTATAATAAAAATTGAAATATAATTTTTATAATAAAAATTGAAATATAATTTTATTTTTCTATCTTTAACCTAGATATATTGAATTCTGACTTCATTCTCCTCGACTTTATAGAACTCATGTCACACACACACACATACAGAAAGAGAAAAAGAGAGATTGTGGTTGTTATAACCTCACCGCTGCTGAGCGTGTGAATCCAACTACGCCATGCTTTGAAGCACAATAAACAGGCAGTTGTGCAGAAGGTAAGAGCCCTGAAACAAACACAGAATTTAAACAATTTTATTAAAAAATAAGCAGACAAAACCCAATAATTGCTCTATAAGTGAATAATTTGTGTCTGTTCATTTCTAAATTATTCTAGCAAATACACTAAAATAATCACCAGATTACTTTGTAAACCCACTAGTCTCAGCATAGTTTTTCCTTCCATAATCTCTGTTATACTGTCTGGAATTTATGGTGGGCAAGTTATAGCCTGGGGATACAGACAAGAGTGATAAGTAAGTTTTGTTTTTTTTTTTTGGCTCCCTGACTTTCTGTCAAGAGAAGTCAATGTTATCTAAAACACAAAGAGAATCTAAATCTAGTAAGTTACCATCTAATTTTCAGTTTTTAAGTCAGAATTTTAAAAAGATATATTTTACAATTTAAAAAGCTTCCAAATGGCTAAAGGAGTTTAAATTGCTTTAGTGGAATTTGGAGATTATTATTTGCCTTCATTTTAAATTAGTATGCATTTTCCTGTCACCAATTGCACTGAATGGTGACTCTAAGTGTTTAAAAAAATTAAAAGTTAACTTATTTTGATTTTGATCATAGTAGATGCCTAGACCTTCTCACTCTATTCTCCATCTGTTCAACAGTAAGCCTTTTAACTAGATCCGTTTCTATATTTTGATTTTTAACTAATTTCTTGAATTAACTCATTTCACATTTTTTAAATTTCTCTGAGTCAAGAAACAATGATCCTTGATTACTCTAATGTTATGAAAATCAAAAGTTATGCTAATAATACTCAATTATTCTGCCGAGGCACGCTCATCCCCACCCAGCTAAGCAGTCCCAGAACACCACCAATCAGTTGAGCGTGTTGTGCCAAAGTTCAGCAATAAACGTAGATCTTTGCCACTCCCTGGGAGCCTACCAGGTCTCAATTTATACAGAGTGCTCGCTCAAGAGCAGTTTAAATCCCTGGGAATGATAGTTCACAAATTGTGTGTCCACCCAATGATCGCTCAGTACTGTAACACATGGTTCTCGTTCTGTTTTTAGGTTAAGTAAAATTTGTAAGTGAATCAAGTTCAGGGTGTCAGTCAACAACAACATGATGTCTGCGCAGGGCACACAGTTGCTTTAGGAGCTCGAAATAAGGAAAAAATGGGTGCACCAGTCGCTGTTTTGTCCTCTCCTTAAAGGTTTCCGAGACAAAGGCAGTGGTTGTAGGATGGCATTCATGGACTATGAGATATGCAGACTGAATCCTCATCAGAGATAAGCTAGTTGACACAGCCAAGAAGAGCACAAGAATGAATTTGGAAGGAATTTTTGTTATGTATGTGGAGCTATTGAACTTCTGAACCCATGTCACAGAAGTGAAATAAATCAAATACTGTCATGTTGCTTCTGTTTAAGAAGCAAGTACAAGACACATACTTCTCTTTAAAGATACAACTGGAAATGCAACGGGAACCTGAAAGAATTTGTGTGCATTTTAAAAGTGGCACTCGGTTTTATGGATCTTGGTGTGACATTCTAATCCCATTGTCACTGCTGTGCTGCAAAATGTTTACTCTTGCTTTCACTTTCTGACACTAGATCAAAGGCTGCATAATTAATTTCAGACATGCTGAAATCAAGCATCCTTTTTTCTTTTTTTTTTAACAGCTTTATTGAGGTATAATTGTCATACAATAAACTATATATATTTAAAGTATATGGTTCGATACGTTTTGACCTATGTATAAACCCATGAAACAATGACCACAATCAGGATAACGAACAAATCCATCACCCTATGTTTTCTCATGTTCCTTTGTCATCCCTTCCTTTTGCCTGTCCCCTGCCCGTAAGCTACCACCGATCTGCTGTTTTGTGTCACAATAGATTAGTTTGCCTTTTCTAGAAGTTTATATAAACTCTTTTTGTCTGACTTCTTTCACTCAGAATAATTATTCATCCACGTTGTAGTATAACTAGCATCTCATTTCTTTTTCTTTCTTTCTTTTTTTTCCTGAATAGAATTCCACTGAAAGGTTAAACCATCAATTGTATGTACATTCACATGTACATACATCAATTGTATGTATGTGGCTTCTTCTCAGGTTGGGCTTTATTACAAATAAAAAGAATTCTATTTTTCAATTGTTTTATTTAGGCAAGTTAAAATTAATTTAGTTAGAGAGCTTTTATTTATCTCCATTACATGTAAATTTTAACTGTTGCTTCTTATGTTTCCAACAGGTAGGGTGGGTTAATGATTTGCAGTGCTGTCCACAGTTGCCAACTGACTTTGAATGTAAAGATTAACTATCTCTGCCTCAGTTTTCTGCTTTGAAAAGAGAGGCTACTTGGAAGAAGAAAAGCTCCTTTGTAAGGCTTTTTCTTTTTTTGGCAATGATTTTAGTGATGGTGAAAATGTTTCAGAAATCCAACATTTTCAATTGGATCCCAAGACCCATTTTTCCTTCACAAGTATGTTATGATTGCTATTGTGGTGCAGCTTTGGTACATTTCTATTCTTTACCTTAAACCCAAAACACCAACATATAATGTTGTTTCTGTATGCTTCAAATAAAAAATGTGTTCCGAGGCTGGTAATAAGCACCAGCACTTAGAATTGTGCCGCGTGTGTGTGGTATGACTCTGGGAACACGATTCGTGTGGTAGTTGGTATAAATGGTGCCCCTAATGTTCCTGCAGTTTTTAACCTGAACAACTACAGGGCAACCCTCTCTGATAGCGGAGAATGACTAAGCAAAAGAGATAGAGAAGGAGGAACCAGTGGAAGTAGGAAGATAAGCTAAGCATCGTGTCCTAGAAATTAAAGATAAAAGTATTTTAAGAGACCTATCTTAATGGTCTTAATGGTCAACATTATCAAGTGCAGAATCGAATGAGAATCGCTCTCTTTGAAATAAGAACGTGAGTCAATATCACTCATCGAAAAACAGTATCTCTGTTGGTCTCACATCTTTCCCCAGCTACCACAGCATTTCTCTTGACAACAAAAAGTATTCAGAAGAGTTGTCGTATTCTTCATCTCTAGTCTGCATCTCCCATTTGCTTCAAAACTCACTCTAATCATGCTTTCATACGGCCATTCCAGTTAAACAGTCTTAGGATGGTGGTCAATGATAAACATCTTGCCCAGGCTAAATCTCTTGTCTTCATCTTGCTTGACACCTTCCTCAGCAGCGACCAACATGGTTAATTCTGCTTGAAATAATAAGCCTTGAAATACTTGCCTCTAATAGTCACGCGTGTCCTTTTACCTCACACTCGCCCACGGTACCTTCTCAAGTTCTTTGCTGGCTCTTCTCCCTTGACCAGACCCACGAATAGGCTGGAGAATCCCAGAGCTGTCCCTGGCCCTCTTCGCTTTTCTATGCA
>NW_006431918.1:13871712-13890312 GCF_000325575.1 Pteropus alecto | reverse complement strand
GCCCTCATCCACTTCTGTGGATGAAATTCATTCAATATTTCTCTCCTCTTCCCCCCATCCCTGTGGTTCTTAAATTTCAATTCTAGATCTCTAACTAGGATACCTAACTCGGTATCAAGGTCCAGTTTTCTTTCCTTAGTGCGTGCTAATTCAAACAGTTTTATAAGAGTGGATTCATTTTAGAAATATGCGTTTGGTACCAATTAAGTGCCAAATAAAATGAAAACATGTTTTAAATATAGTCAATGGAAACATATAACACAAATGGGAGGACCACCAGTTTACTAGAATGTAATTTCTCATAATATTTAACCATTTAAAAATGTCCTCTTAATTATAGCACAGTGGTTTTGGACTCTGGATGCCAGACTGGCTGAGCTCAAATTCTGAACCTACCACAATGAGCTGTGTTATCTTTGGTGGGGTAACTGCTGTGTGTTCCACAGTGTTTTTCTTTCATGAACTACAGGACTAACAATAACTACTGTGAGTCCTGAATGAGCTAATGTACATGAAATACTTAAAATAATGTCCAGAATATAATAAGCACTACTATTTTGCTATTATTTTTATAAAAATAGAAAGTTCAACAGTTTTTCCTTAAGATGAAACATTCTCAAAGTCTCGTTTCATTGCCTTGTGCCTACTTATCTCCATTGTGCCTTTTTATGAAAATGTATCTTTTGCACAAAAAAATGCCACAAATCTGGGTCAGAATCCTAACTTGGTTTGGTTTTTGAACCTTGTCAAACTGTGGACTGTTACTAACCCTAGTTCAAAAGGATTTATAGAAGTGCATTTATTTAGGATCTATATGTTTAGTACCTTTTAAGTACAAAGTATATTGAAGTAGCATTTAAAATACACTCTATTAAAATCTGTAAAACCAATGGGAGGACCCCTGGTGTAGGCGTAGGGTAGCACACTTCCTTGGTTGGACAGTCAGATCACCTGATCTAACTTCAGGGAAAATTTTTTTTTTTTTCTTTTAGGTGAGGCAACCCTTGGTTGACCTCACAGATTGCAAGGACTTTGTCAGCTTACACTCTCTTCTTTTTTTATTTTTTTATTTTTTACACCTACAGCACCTGGTCTCCCTAGGTGGTCTCCCATCCAAGTACTAACCAGGCCCGACCTTGCTTAGCTTCCGAGATCAGATGAGATCCAGCTTGTTCAGGGTAGCATGGCCATAGACTCAGGGGAATTTTGTCAGTATAATGACTACAGGACTAATTAGTTGCAGGAATTCATTTGGGTTTTTAAAATCTTGCAAATTAATTTCCATATGCATAGGGAACTTATTCTGTCTTCATGTTAAAGTATTTAAGAATAACAACAAAACAGGTCTGTGACAATGAGAAAGCAGTCTCTAAAGAAATGTATTTTTGTTTAATGTTGTGAGGAATCTTTTATTGTGCTTAAAAATAAATACTTTAAATTAAAAAAAGAATAGATTTTTCAACACTTATTCCAGGTCCAACATTGTGCAAGTTTACTTATAGAATTGCAAAATGGCTCTCTCCGAAATATAGCAAGTCTAATTAGTAACAGGGTTGTTTCCGTCATAACTATAGATTTAGAAAAAAACATTAGAGTGAGAAATTCTACCCACAAAACAGAGAAATATTTTCTATAATCATTCAGGGTAATAACATGAAATGGCTACCGATTGATAATTATATAAAAAAAATTAAATGCCTAAAAATTACACAGGTAATTGTAGAACAAATAAGGGAGCCATTTAGAAAAATAAAACATAATTTTCATTTCCACATTAGTTCTTCCATCTTTAGTATTCTTTCTATCCACATTTACAAGAAATAACTTTAATCTCTACATCTCATAGAGGATACAGAGCTCAAAAAGATTTTGTGCAAAAAAACTGAAATCTGCTCGGATAAGGCAACAGTACTGAATCATCGAGCATATTTTCTTTTAAACAGATAGAAACCTTGTAAAACAGACTATACAGAAGTGCTAAAGAAATTCAACTTAGGAAAATAAATTGAGAAGCTAAGACAACTGATCTTTATCTGACAAACTTGAGCTCAGCAGCTGTGCCAAAAAGTAGGAATCTGAATCCCTCGCATTATCTTTACAGTCAAAAAAGAAACTGTCTACCCATCTTTCTGTTTTTAACTATCACTTCTCTAATATGAAGAAAAAAGGGGAACTACTGGGAATCTATTTATCTATGTTCATGAAGAAAGCTGACTGAAGTAACTGACAGACTTCCCAATTTTTCCAAATAACAAAAAAGTTTATCTGATACTGCTCTTTCCTTCAGTCATACACAAGTCATACACAAGTCATAGTTTAAAGTGTGACATGACATAAAAAATGGCATAAGCTTTCATAAAATTACTGTACATCTATAATAAAAATCTTAGCAGAAAGGTAATTTTAGGAATTAATTTTGTTAATTCTCACAAACTTGTTTCTAGCCTTCCACCAAAATCCTCCTTCCCAAAGATTCAGTCACTGCCTTGCTGTGATCAAAGGAAACTGAGATGAGCTTCCTAGCACTCAAAGACTATCCCGAGGCAAACGGGAGGCCGGGAGGCCGGCTCCTCAAAGTGTGGTCCAAGGACCAGCATCAGAATTTCAGGACACATCTCTAGACCTACTGAGTCAGAATCTGCATCTGGACAAAGTCCCCAGGTAATATCTATTTTAAATTCTAGAAGATTATTCATTTTCTAATATTCTTTTCTCCCCCAAAGCTAGGAAATTCTAAATCTTTTACCCATTCCTCAAAAGGCCAACTTATAAATATTTAATCTTTCCTACTGATTCCTTCTAGTCTGTGTCTTCTTAATAATTTTAAGCCATAAGATAACAAAATGGACACCATGGAGAACTTTGCCAGTGCTAAAGAAGAAAGGTGGCTCACATATTCCTAACAGTTGGCAGCTGCCCAATTAAGATCCAGATAATATAGGTTCATCCATTCTATGACATACACTAAAATCATATAGCAAAATAAAATTGCTTTTATCACTATGGCTAATTCTCACCTCACTTTCTAAGTTATATAGCCTGTTTGAGATTAGTTGTTCAATTAAAAATTGAAGATTATCAAATTGACTTCTATTGCAAGGACTTGTGAAATTCAAATGTGATAACATGTGGCTGATAGTTTATCACAATGCCTGGAACTTGGCAGGTGCTAAGTAGGTTAGGCTTCCTCCTTGATATCAAGAATAGTGGCAGAGGTGGTACAAAGTAATTTTCTTACTTTGGGCCTGGATATGAAGGAAGTTATCAATATTTTTTGCCCGAAATTTCTGGTCTATTGTAACATTCCAATGCTCCTTAGGACATGGGAGTCCTAACGCTTTGCAACTTAAGTGTTTAAGTGGTCTATGCCATGCTAACTATTTAGTTCTGTCATATTGATATGAGACACTGATAAGTATGTAAATAAAACTCGAGGTAGAAACTATACCTAATAATTTTTATATTCCCATTTCTTTTCTGTAAATGTTCAACATATGTTTGATTAACTTGAATTTGTTATTTAATGTGATAATTTTAGCACTTCCAAGCTAATCATATTATTTTAGATAAAACAGCTCCAGTACCTATGTCACTGGACTGATATTTAAAACATACTAAAAAAATTCTATGATTTTCAAGTATTTTCTTGAGACTAATATTTTCAACTCAGAGTAAATAGGGCTCTCATGGGATCTCTCACAAAATGCTGCTGAGTGACTTGTCAATGGCACAGAGAATGCCCCAGTGGACACCAAGACCCGAGAAGCTGAGTATGGAGGCAGGTGGATGCAGGCCTGGTAGGAAGATTCCTTTTTCTGTGACTACTTCGTCCTTCCCACTGCAGCAACTAAGTACACTTGACTCTTTTGGGATGTTTTATGGGAGCACAGCTGTTTAATTATATGCATTAAACCAGCCTTCACTCTTCTGTTATTCCTTCCAACTTTTTCTTTTTTTTTTAACAGTTAAAGACGAATGGGACAAAACGAGTGCAGGTTTATATATTATGTTTACAAACAAAAACTCATACAGAAGAGTCTATGTGCTTAAGACGATGAGAACAACTTCTGGGGCTCCAGGCTGGAGCACACCCTCCCCTCAGTGTGCTGAGGAATCACTCTCCACTTTAACTACTTCTCTGTTTGTTAAACTTATTAATTGCATTTGATACTCAGTCTGTGTCAGTGGCCATTACTCATTAACTTCTCTGCTCAAACCTATGTGTCAAAGTTTTACTATGATAGTGAAGAACTCCACCGAATCTATGCAAGAGATCACAAGGATAGACTCTGCTTGAGCTGAATGCAATCCTCAGCTATGTCTTTAATAGGGGGAGCAGTAGAGGAAAAACCAAGAAAAATCTGTGAGGAAGGAAAGTTTGGAAAACACAAGTAGCAAACATTAGGAAAAACTTCCTACAACTTTGCCAATTATACATCAATAAAGCTGGGGTGAGGGGGAATACTTTGACCCTGGAACTCAACCAACATGTTATGACTTCAAGGGTATAAAATCATTGATAACATTTCTGAAGAAAGTGTGAAGATGGAGAGGTCCGCATTTATCTTCTATGACTACAAAATCTTGAATTTTTGTCAAATTAAACTCATGGAAAAAATAGAAGCTTTTGGTGAGCAGATAAAATACAAGACAATATGTTTAATACTCTTTCTGAAATGAAGGCATCTTGGTGATAAAGTCCTGGGTGGACAAAAATAGCAGTGGCTGTCCAGGTTGGTAGTGGCAACAGGTGACAGTGGCAATAGGTGACAGTGTAAATGCACTGGGTATGGATACTGAGCATTTAGAAGGGAGGGCGCCTCAATCAAGTAGAAGGGACAAAGACAAACTATTTAACCATTATAAGCAGAGTCACCCTGCCTGTGAAGAGGACTATCAGAGGGAGAAACAGTTCAGAATGCTGTGATATTCATTAAACTGTAAGAGTACTAGATAGGTTATTTGAAACCAAAACAATCTTATCATCTAACTTACACCCATTAATTGTTTTATCTGCATAATCAGAAAAAGATTCACACATGGCTCTAAGATAAGTAAGAAGAGAATTAACACCCAGGACTCCGTAGTGTGATAAACCAAGCTCTTAGCCAAGAAAGCAGAGTGGATCTCTAATTGTAATCCTTAAATTGCTCTTCTCAATGGCGTGTTTTGACTTGTGACTTTGGTAAGCATCTCAAGTGTTTTCAGGGCTTTACTCTGTGTGTCAAATGGGGCAAAAGCTTAAGATTTCACTAGAAGTTTAGTAATGTTTAACACTAAAGCAGCGCCCAGGAGGCCTGAGGATACTAACATATTATACTGGCTTAATCAAGTTCTAGAAATCCAGTTTCTTCTACTTCACAGGCTAAGACAGACATGGATAGAGAGACAGATTAACAGACTCATAGATAGAAGAGGTAAATAATCTGGTGGTTAAGACATAAGTGGTCTTCTATTAGGCTGCTTGCACTGTGAATTCCAGCTCTACTGCTTCCTTGCTATGTAAACGTTGTGCCAAGATACTGAACCTCTCCTGCCCTCCTCACCTACAAAATGGAGATTCTAGAATCTACTTCACAGGGTAGTTGTGAGTTTTAAATTAGATAATGCATACATACACCGTGTTTAAAATAGTATCATGTAAACAGTGAGTGCTCATTGAAAGTTAATTATATATTTAAATCTTTTTATGGGATGAAAGGCAGTACTACATTACATTTCTCTATTCATGGTCTTTAGGGCAAGTAAGCCCCCTTTTATGGCACAGAATCTCTCCCAGAAAGTCCTAAATTGATCCAATCCCAAGGCCTTCCAGCCTTCCTTAGAAGAAATCATTGCCTCCAGTGATAGAGGGCAAGGGGCTCCCTGTATACTTAGTGTTCCCGATTCTCCAAGCTTTGCTTACTCTCTTAGCTTAGAAGAAAAGCCATGGAATTGTCTCTTGATCACTACTTCAGGTTCTTTTACATTTATATTTTTAATAAAATAATGAAAATATTTTTTGTCAATTCTCCAATCATTTACCTATTTTGTCTCTTGTGGTTTTATTTCAAAATCATGTAGATTTTAGCCTTGATTGTTTGTCTTTAGGGTTTCAGCCTCCCAGAATAAATTTTGGTCCTCTCTGGTGCTATTCATCTTAAATAATGCCCATGCTCTTGCCTTTTAATGTATCCTTAGAACTGAAATGTTATAATTTACAAGTGGATGTCATATTAGGCATAATAAGCAGATTATCCTCAAAAATTTTATAGAATTAGGTCTATAATAATTGGAAGGTTGCCTTTTTGTCTTTAAACACCCAGAAAATGATTCTATTTTTGAGGATTTCTAAAGAAGGAGCTTTCTAAGTCTCCACTGGTGGCAGGTTTATCGTGGTTTAAGGCCCATCTGACAATGATTTTCAGAGGAATGAGAAAAACGCTGAGAATCAGGCACTGGTGTAGTCACAGGTCCCTCCAAACCTCAATCCCCAGATATTACAGGAGCCGGGAGGTGGAAGACAAGGTGAGGGTGGGAGGTGGGGCACCTATTCTTAAATGACCACTCTAACTGAAACCAACTGGATAATTTAAGAAGAAAGTCTCACTATTTTTGGACATGAATTGTTTAGACTTGCTGTCACTATTGAGCAGACTTTTATAATTTCATAATATTCCTTGAACTATTCAAGAATCACTGATTTTTTTTTTTCCCTAGCATTTTAAAAATAACAGCATCTGCTAAAGTTAACTCCACTGAAACCAACTGGATAATTTAAGAAGAAAGTCTCACTATTTTTGGACATGAATTGTTTAGACTTGCTGTCACTATTGAGCAGACTTTTATAATTTCATAATATTCCTTGAACTATTCAAGAATCACTGATTTTTTTTTTTCCCTAGCATTTTAAAAGTACAGCATCTGGCTAAGTTAACTCCAAAAGTTCCTGACAAAGGTTTATAGTTACTGCTGAGTAATGTGACATCAGTCGATATTAAATCATACCGACCTGACTAAACCCTTTTGGATTGCATAGTGTGGCAGAGATCGTTGGCTTTCCACTGAAATCCACTGTTTCCTTAGGAACACAGCTAGGCTATACATTTCTCAGACTCTCTCGTAGGTAGGTGAGCCATGAGATTAAATTCTACACTGGGACGTGAGCAGAAGTGAGGTCTACCATTACTGGGTAGGGATTTTAAAAGAGCAGCTCTGTTTCTTCGGGGTTCTTTTTCTCTTTCTATTGGAAAGAAGGAGTCCACCAATGCCACAGTGACCTTGAAAAGTCCATGTTGAAGACAGTAAAGCTTCTGCCAACCTCATTTTCCAAATGACTACATATGCCACTTTGACACAAGAATTACTTTGAGTTTAAAGCACTTAAAGAACAGCAAATGCAAGAAAGCCACTCCGACCTCTCCATTTTCTTCATGAAAGCAGGAGCTAAAACTCTAATGTGAAAGATGCCCTACCTCTACCAGGAGGAAAAAAACATTCTTATCACCAGAGATTGGAGTCAAGGCTGAGAGAAATCTATACAAATAGACCTGATTAAAATAAAATAACTCCTATCTTCCTTTAATCTCGCTGTACATTTAAGTTACTTTCCCACAATTGCTTCTCTTTATTCACCCTAGTTTACAAACACTTAGGCCTACCCACTTCTTTGAGTCTTTATTTTCCCCTCGAGGTGTTCCCACGTATATGTAAAAGTCTGTATGCTTTTCTCCTGTCAACCTATCTCATGCCAACTTAATCCTCAGGCCCAGCCAGAGACCCTGAGAGAGTAAAGGTAAAGTCTAGCTGTCCCCATAGCATATCCCAACTACTATATCTGCCTTCTTTTAAAATTACACAATCTGTGAGGTCAACCAAAGTTTGCCTCACCTAAAATAATAATAATAATAATAAATAAAAATAAAAATAAAAATAAAATTACATGCTTTTACTAAAATCACATGGGAGTAGAGATACTTGAATTTCATTTTGTACTTTTCACTTTGTCAAAGGTGCTTTCACATGTGTTACTGCTTTGGACTCTCACAGCAACCTTTGAAAAACAGTAACTCTGAAAACATACATAAATTTTTTAAAAATAGTATTGCAGTAAGATAACAAGTCACAATTTAAAATAATAGAAATAAATGTGATTCAAACTTTTAATATTATGAGATAGAAAATTCTATAGAGCCATTAGAAAAACATAAAAATTAAAGTTTCAATTTAAAAGTTGAGTTGATGATAAATCGACTCTGAAGGTTTACTTTTGTGGCCAAAATTACTAAGAAGAAATCATTATTAACATAATTAGTGCTCTTACCTGCCATAGATGACATATTGATAACGATGCCACCTTCACCTCCATTTTGCTTACTCATGTAATCCAGACCCAGGTAGGTTCCACTGATAACAGACACCTAATCCAGAGGCATAAACGGGAAAAGTAACACAGCCATTAGACTTTGTCATATAATCACACACTGATGTTTTTATTTCTAGCCCAGATACTTAGAGAGATTTCTGCAAATATTAGGCCTATAAAAGGATCTTAAGTGGTTCTTTATTTTTATTTTTTTAAGCTAGTCATTGGACCTAGATTCTCTTTTGTTTGTCTAAAATTGTGGAGTTTATCACATTTCTGCAAAACTTTACTTCATTTAGTTGCCCAATCGAGATTTTTTTTTTTTGATAAAGATGGTATCCCAGTGGTGTTTTGTGAACTTTAACTCAATTTTCAGCATCTTCAAGAATTCGATATATTCCTTTTCTTTTCTAAATATTGGATTGAAAACTTATTTACCCTTTTTAGAAGCACATGGTTCCCATGTCTGGGGAATCCACATTTATCTGCTCTGCTCTTGTTGAATTCTCTATGATCTTTCAATGCATAGTAGTGGAAACCCGTAATTTCCTACACAGTTTTTACTTGCTTTTTTCCCCCTAATAAAAACTCTATTTTGCATTTACATCTACATCTTCACCATGTAATACAGAGGAAAGTGATCCCCCAGCTTTATTATAGACACTTATTATTCTAATTCAGTCATAGAAATCTCATTCTCCTGCCAATGACTGGTCCAGCATGTGACCCATTTCTGGACAATGAGACTTAAGGAGCAGTTAGCTAGGGGTGGGGTCTGGGTTGGGGAGGGGTGCTGGAAGAGCAAGCTGATGAAAAAATTTTCATTACTCTTAGGAAAACCAGAAAGAAATCATTACATGACTCCTTTTTCATTGCTTTGTATGGATGCACTGGCTGGAGCAAACTGATATATATTGCTAGCATCCTTACGATGAAGCCAGCATGGAAGATGGCAGGTGGGAGAGATGAAAAAGGACTGAGTCCTGATGATATCACTGAGCCGTAGTATCAAGCAGTCCTGACACAGCGGTCCTGTTGTGTGAGTTCACATCATCGTCTCACCCAGTTTGAGTGGAAGATTTGCTGTTACTTGGACACATGGTCTTTGGTAATGTCTGTCATTTAATTTTGTTCATCACTGCTTGCGACTCTCCTTTTGATGATTTACTATGTTTCACTATTCATCTCCATATGTAGCCACCTTTTCTGTTTTATTTTGACATTAAAGAATTTACCACCCCCCAAAACAACGTGTGATATAAAATTTATATTTGAAACCCTGTTTTTCCCTTTTAGATTTAAGAACTCCTTTCC
The DNA here is from genome assembly GCF_000325575.1 of Pteropus alecto. NCBI lineage: Eukaryota > Metazoa > Chordata > Mammalia > Chiroptera > Pteropodidae > Pteropus > Pteropus alecto. The sequence goes on along the minus strand of NW_006431918.1, from coordinate 13,880,654 downwards.
CTTCCAACTCAGACTTCTAAACGTGCAAATCTTCTTTTGACATCTTAATACCTACTTTTTTCATTCTTTACAATATTGCAAAGAAAACGAAACAATAGATAATGAGTGTGGAACTGAGAGCACCTATTAGTGTTTACCTTCTTTTTATTTTAAAAAGTCCTTTGGAAATTTTCTTGACAGGTGTTCAGAGTTGCCTCTCTACCTAATAGGAATTCTGGAACGAACAAGTAAATTGAAGATTCTATTCACTTAAGCCATGTGTCAGTTTGATATTAAGTAGGCTTAGGGAGAATGAGTAAAATCTCTACATGATTCCCCTTAAAATAGAAACACAAAACATTAATGGTTCATATAAGTAAAAAAATATATAGATGGCTGAAATTACTGAAGTCAGTGAGATGCTGTTAGTTTCTGCCCAGATCTCCAGCATGTCCGAACAGAATTTCTATTTACACATATTGGCGCTATGCTTTTATTCTCAGGTATTTACAGTTTTGCTGACACCCCACATTTGTGTTTTCAACATCTACAAGATGCAGCTAGATAGAAAGTTTGGGAATCTGTAAGCTTAATTTTTAATTTTTTTTTTAAAGCAAAATTTATTTCCAAGTCTTTTCACTAAAGCATTCCAGAACTTAAAACTACTCTCATAAATTCCCCTATACTGGTAATAATTCCCCAGTAATAAAGATAAATGGACAAATGGTAAGAACTTACTTGTTTAACTCTTCTTATCAGACATCATGTCTCACTACAACATTTTTACATACATATGGATGTATGTTCCTACGACATATAATGTGTGTGTGTGTGTGTGTGTGTGTGTGTGTGTGTGTGTGTGTGTGTTTGCTGCAGAGATTTTCTAATCTGGCATTTCCCTTATCTCCCTCTACTCTGGGGTTACTTTTAATTTATTTATGATTCTCATGCCACACTAACTTTTTTTTAAATTCTGTCATTTAAATCATGAAACTTTGCCTTTTAGTTTCTTGTCTTTTCTCCAACCAAGTTCTCAAGGAATATGCTAATAAACATGACCATTTTCTTTTCCAAAATCCTTTTACCTCTTTCATTTTTTATGTTCAGTCTTTTTCCATTTATGCTTGTTTAGAGGATAAATATTGTCTTTGCCCTTGCAGAAGCCACTTATAATCTAGCAAATTCTGCCTAACTACAATAGTTCAACTGGATCTTTAGATACGATAGAGTAACAATAACAAAAAATAGTCACTAATTTAATTTGTAATCAACATCTTGGGAGCCAAGAAAAGGGAGCACATGTGACAATAATGTTTCTATTCATTTCTTCAACTCTTCATTTAGAGGTACAGTAGGGCAGAGGAACCAACCTCACACAGAAACGAGATCATGCGAATGAAGAAAATGTAGGTTTTTATACTCAGGACGAGAAATGCAATCTATTGAGTGAATACTATGTAGTAACGATTTTCTGGAAGCTTCATACAAATTATGGTTTATTTAAGCTTAACCATTGTTAGAGGTTATCTTCATCTTTTCACAAACAGAGAAATTCAAGATCAGAGAAATATAATAAAAGTTCATGAATTCTAAATTCAGGACTAAAATCTAGTTTTGACTAATTCTAAATGCATACCTTTCCAAATTCAAATCTTCAGCCATCTCTTGGATTTCTGGGGGGGAAAATCACCAACAATAGCCATCTACTTTATTTATTTATTTATTTATTTATTTATTTATTTATTTATTTATTTATTAAGTTTACTAAGACATTCTATATATGTTAATTATACGTTCAAATTAGATTATAAATGCTACTTGGGTGGGGATGAATTATTTAGGTTTATTAAAGCTTCAAAATGTAAAATAAGTACATTACAAAATGTCCTTATCAATAGTTGAAGTTCAATCTACCTCTGCCCAGTTGCCAGAGTAACCTTTGATAGTTCTACAAAGACTTCTTACTAAGCATTCCTAGTGAGCTCTGAGCAGCTACAACAAAGGTCACTGGGTTGGTTTCAGATTAAAGAGGAAGTACAGAATGACTTAATACAAACAAAAGACTGGGAAGAGGTTTACAATCTCTTGTGTGAGAGGAGTGGTAAGATTGAAGAATAAGGAAGAGATAAGTTTGGTAAAAAATAAAAGGAGAAGGACAGATAATAATGTTTGACAATACCGATGTATTAGGAAATCATCTAAATATTGTATTAAAACACAAAATTGAATATCCATGTATGTAAAATATCATAGAATGTCAGTTTATTCGTCCAATAAATTTTAACTGAACATCTACTCTGTACACACAACAATAATTTTCTGCCTTGAAAGAGCTTATAGCATACTACTATAAATTACACTTGTATAAAAACAATTCTAAAAAAATAATAATTCCAATAAAATTTTAAAACTGATACATCCTGTAAGAATGGTATAACTATGTTGTTTGAGATTTCAGAAGAGGAAGAGATATGTAATGAGGTCCTTTAACTACGTGACTACTTTCTGACATAGACAGGAACATGAAAACATGTGCCAAAGAACACACAGAATTGTATGAGGAGGCCAATTACATTCAGAGTGGAGTCTAAAAAAAAATATTATATAAACCATACACAAATATTTGCAATATACATATAGAGATAATCAAGTTGGAAAGACAATGATTGGCCGTACTCTAATCTACTCTGGCAATGGACATCCTAGGCAAGAGGGGAAGTAACATGTTTTTAAGTTACAAACATGGGTAGCAAAGGTTAAATCTTGTTCTATGTAAAATTAAGTAAATGTCATTAGTCCCTGGAGTTAATTAAGCTAAGGAGTCACCTATGTCAGCAGAGTCCAAATTAAAATAAAAGCCAGCTAAATTTCAATGAGGAGGGGTCCACGAGAGTGAATTATAACCAAAGGGATCAAATAAAATTCCCCTGGTCTTTTAGAATTTTCTATGTTCAGATAATGTAGGAACTTCCCAGCTTTGAGCAGGTGTTTATTCGCCTGGGCTACATTCAGACAAACATGTTCTCTTAGTTGGATGAAGACGGATAATTTGAATCCTATTACCTTTGTGATAATGTTTCACAATTCACTATTTGCTTGTTCCTTATAGTAACTCTAATTATTGCACACTGTTTTCTGACATCTGATTTCTCAGAGGAAAGACCCAGTAGGTATCCATTATGAGTGCACTGGATAGAGAAACTTTAAATGCTAGTGACCTTTATCTATAAATATAACCTTTAACTGTAGATATGTATTACTGATGAAACTATTAAAAATATCAGTAGTGATGCTAAAGAGAGAAATTTGCCGCACGATTTGTGCTTTTTCACTAGGATAGACTGACTTTAAAAAGTCCTGTCGCTATGTGATTTTAGAGAGTGGAATAAGTTTATAAAAGCATTCTTAAAAATTTCTGAAGCTCCCAGTTGGTTGTATATTCATTTTTTATTTTATTTGGCAATGAAAATATGTAATGAAACATGGTTCGCAATGAGTCCGGGTAACCACCAAAGATTAAATATATAATATGCACAGTTTTTTGTACTAGCAGAAGAAAATTAAAGCTATCTAATGGAATTTAAGGAACAGAAAAATAACAAAAACAAAAAGAAAAACAGTAAATATAAAACATGAAGTGGGAGAAATAAATCCTAATGGAAGAGTGAAAATAAATATAAGTGGCTTAAATTCACAAATATAAAAAGCAAATGTTCCCAGATGTGATTTTAAAAAATAAGATCTTATCCTATACTGTCAGCAAGAGAAAAATTTAACATAAAAGATTATTTACATTTTCAAAATAACCTAATAGAAAAATATATCCTAGGTAAACATGAACCAAGAGAAAACACAGGTATTGATTTTATATATGGAAATACAGAATGAATCAAAACATCATGGGTTGCAAATGGGGATACAACTTAAAAAAATCAAAGATCAGTAAATTATAATCAGCAGCAGTTTGTGCTCCAAACATTATTGGTTTATAATAGAGTCCAAACTGACAGACTTACTGAAATGGTAGGCAAATTAACTCTTGTCATTTGAGATATGATCACATTCTGTTCAAAAACTGATGGATTAAGGAGATAAAAGTCCGCAAAGGAAAAGTCAAACTTAATAGGAATATTATTAAAAAAAAAAAGAAGCTACTCTTATTTATAATAGAGATACAAATATAAAATTAAATTAGGTATAACTAAGCAAATTCAATGGTGTATTAAACATTGATATACCATGTTAAAGTATATTTAGCCAAGAAAAGTAAGTATGGTTCACAGTTGGAAAATATTTCATTTTATTTCACGTACATTACTAGCCTAAGTAGAAGAAAATTATAGAACTGTCTTTTTTTTTAAATGCCAGTTAATTTTTTAAATTTTTTTATACTATGTATACATAATTTTTTTTAACATTTTATTTTTTTATTTTCCCCCTCTAGAACTGTCTTAACTCAGGCAAAGCAGCTGTCAGCTTTCTCTAAACACACACACACACACACACACACACACACACACACACACCTCAGAAAGACTGTGAGGGAAACTTATCGAATAGATTTTAAAGTTATCTTGAAACATACTGATATCCAGGAACACTTGAGACAAGTTTTGAAAAGAACCACAAGCAGGGTATGTGTACTTTAAAATAGTACTTTTTGTTTTCAGTTAAGGGATTTTAGGCATCTATCAAGTTTGAGGGCAACTTTGTACCTTTATGAAAATGGTGCTTACAGATTCAGCTCTTTTGTGAGCTAGTATACTTTTCATTACTCCCATCAATTTATTATACTCCTGGGAATGTCAATTCAAGTCAAACATTTATTGACTAAGCACTATCTTCAAGATATTATGCTTATAACCGAGAGGGGAACAAGAATGAACATAACACAGTTCTTGCTTTTAAGGAGTTTATAATCTCCTAGGAGGATATCATGAAGTAAAGGGCCACTTCCTATATGTTTATTCACACACAGTGGTCCCTCTGTACTTCACCCATGCCTGCTTTCCAAGTGAGAATGATCTCACCCAGGAAAGGGTGACCCTATGCACAGCTCAACTGGGACATTTTGCTTCAGCCAAGGTTTGGGTTTTACTAAACTGCAATATCTTATGTCAAGTGTATTTATAAAATGGAACAGCCAAGAGACTTGTGATAAAATGGATAAAATGGAAATTTTATTTTCTAATTCTATATTTTATAATTTAAGTAAGAGCTAAACAGTCATCAAACATTGTGGAAATGACACACACACACACATACACACATGTGCATACAAACATATGCACCGATTTTCAAGATAAAAAGCTTAATCACTACAAAGTCCAAAAGTCATTGTAGCCTTGTTTTTTGTTATATTCCTGGAATTAAATTAAGATTTATTTTTTAAATAAATAAGTTAAGACGGGGTTGGCAAATGTTTTTTCGGTAGGCAGGATGGTAAATATTTCATGCATTGCACATCATAGGGTCTTTGTCACAATTATTCAGTTTTGCTGTTGTAGCATGAAAGTAGCCAGAGACAATGTTTAAATGAATGACTACAGTTGTTATCTTTTTTTTCAATCATTGAAAAATCTAAAACCTACTTTTAGCTTGTTGGTGGCAGGCTTGTTTGGCCTGTGGGACATAGTTTGCCAACTCCTAAGTTATGTAATAAACTATGTTCTTTTTCATATTTCCTTTTAATATTTTAAGATAGATTTATTTTCATAATTAAAAGTCTCAAAGTTCTTCCTATTTGTAAAAGGAAATGCTTTTTTTCTAGTTTTCTGTAACTTCTCTTTTTCTATGTCATTGTATTGTTTCCATGAATATAAGAACAGTTTTTCCTTTAAAAAACATCACATTATTAAAGAATTTTAGGCCATGAACTAATTTGATAGCTTACCAAATTAATTTGCAGCATTTTTTCCCAGTTTTTCTCATTATTCACTCCAGCATTATTGACCAATATGTCCAGTCTTCCAAAGTAGTCTACAGCTTTTCTGAAAGTGCCTTAATTAAAAAAAGAGACATTATAGATATATCATTACTCTTCATATATACGTTTAAATCATATCCCATGCCATGAAATAAATTTTCATTTATTCATTCTGATAGTGAAAATTACACTCTTAGACAATGACTTAATGACTTGCTCCTCAAAGCATGGTGTGTGGCAATCAGCGTTACCTGGGAACTTGTTACAAAGGCAGAATCTGTGGCCAACGCAGACCTTCTGAACCAGAATCTCAACTTCAGTAATATCCGTAGATGATTTGTATGCACGTTAAAGCTCTACAAGCAGTAATTTAATGGAATAAATTTTAAAGAACTGTACCTCCTAAGCTAAGAGTTCTTGGAAGTCAGTTGGGCACCCAGCATCTCTCTGTCCCTAAGAATTATCGAAGTTCTGTGACTTAGACTATGACAAATATCCTCTTTTTAATATCATATTATCCTCATAAAGCATCGTATTAAACACAAGTCTTCTTGGGTATTCAGAGCTATTATGATCATTTCAGGGAGTTCTGATATCCTAGTAAGTAAAATCAATTTTTTATTTAGTTGATTTGATTTGATTACTGTAACTTCAATAAAAGTTACTATTGCATTCTTTCTTCTGTCTCACTATTATTACTACTTTGTATTACTATTTCTTAGAAAAACTATGTTCGACCAAGGAAGTTTGCATACGTTCTATGCAAAAGTCACTCATTCCATTGCCCAACCACAAATCCAGCCCTTGGAAATCCTCCTAAGCCAATTCCTACTAGGCTTCACTACGTTTACATTGAAAAACACACTATTTCTCAAAGTTGACTTTTACATGGTTTTACTGATTGAAACTGTTTCCGTGGGCCTTTTACCATTGGTTCTAGTTTTATCACTTTAGACTACAGATAACAATAGTGGTTGCTCTTTCAAATGACCGATATGTGTTCTCCGGCCTTGGGACCAACATGCGAGTTCCCTGAAAAAAGTATATCTGCACAAACTTTACTTTGATTCAAATAAAATTACAGAATTATTAATAACAACCGGACATATCGAGAAGGGCATGGATTAATCAATTTCCAAATAGATAAATTATTAAGCAAGTTGTCAAAAATAGTGCCAAGATTTTTTAATACATGTCTTTTATGGTGCCCTTTACCATACCGGAATGGAAAACAACAAAATAAAAACTATTTAATTTTCCATGGAATTTTTAAAATGAAGATCTCACATTGATTCCAGAAAAGGTCCTCCAGTAGAAAATACCTAAGGAATACCATTTTCTTTTCTTTTTTTTTCCATCCTAAGAATGTTCTACTCTTCAGAACACCACATCTATCTTATAGGAAATTAGGTTGTAAATATGTGGGTTTAATTGCTTCTTTAATTTTCTTTCCTCATTTTGGTCTCCACTGCATTGCTGATATTCTTCCCTTATCAATGTATAATACACCATCTTCTTTCTGACATACCACTGAATTCTAGGCCCTTACAATCCAGCTCTTGCTGACATTTATATGCTGTGGTAATCTTTATAATTTACCTAAACTCTCTGTGCCGCTTTTTTTTTTTATTTGAAAAATGAGTTATGTCTTGGTCATCTCCAAGAACGTTCTCACCTCTATATTTTTATGATTTCAATGAAGTCTCCCTTGGCCATGGTCTAAACTGCTTGGTCAAAAGTTATAGGCAGCATTGAATCCTGAAATTGTAAGAGTCAATGCCACATTTTCCTTAAGTGCAAATAAGTGCTGATGTCCAGGCAGCATGTGAGTTTCTCATGACCACACACATTCTCCTGGTCACTCATTATGTGTCTGAGTTTCTTTCTCCACAAATGTTTATCCTTAAGGAATGTGTTTACAGCCAAAGTATTAATTTTAAATACAGAAAAGCAAAACAATTAATGTGAAATGTCACATGTGGAACTACATAAAATCAGACAGCAATAGCTTCCAGATGATCTATACTGTTTCTTATTCCAACAGCATGGATGTTTAAGATCTGACTCCAAAATATGTGCAATCAATGAACTTTATCCTCTGGCAAAATATGTTCCACCAGCGCAGTGTCTACAGATCTCTCCTACTCGTGCTTATAATCCATATCATAGCTCTGTATTAGCGTTTCCAGATTCTAATTACATATCTTCTTTTAAAACAATTTTCCTTAACTGTAGGGGGACTCTCCGTTCGAACATGCCACTCCATTTTCAGTCTCTTACAGAATATCCCAACATTTTCAAAGAAAGTCACATTTCAGTGTTCCTTTAAGACCAGGAGTACCAGAGCGACTTTTATGGAAGTTTTTCTGTTCCCTTGATTAAAGATGTGCCTAACAACTACTAAGTCTTTCAATACAACTTCATTAGCTACAAATATTTTATTCTTCTATTTTTCCTAGAAAAAAAATGAATTTTTTCATGTAAATCTATTGGGCCTCTCTATATGACCAAATCTGTTTATTGTCTACACCAATATTGTCCCTGATATTTCACAAGTAGATTGTTCTATTTTAAGTGAGTAGACGGAAACAGGAAAGCATTGAGGAAAGTCTGATGGAAACTTTTCCTCTGCCATTCTAACACTGCAGTACAGCTACTATTATTTTTAAAGTACCCTGTCATAGGGGAAAAACCAAAGAACATCTGGTTTAAAGCACCTAGCATGTCCGTGATGATATTCCTTAATCTTGCATTCTAGTACATTTAAAAGAGAAACACTGCCACATTTAATTGTCACTGGACTCTGTGTCATCCAGCTTTCTGGGAGAAGTTGTTTGCCACAGTCCCTTAACCTACACTGAACTCTCCAAGTTCCATCTGCAATTTCGATGATTTAATAATTACTGTAGCAGCACTGTCTTTGAATACACAAAGGAATTTTGATTACATTATGTGCTGCCAAATGACTAAAATAAAAGAATTTCTCAAGCTGACTTGGGTTTTCCCCCATTCGTTTTTATGTCTTTTGATGCGAGCA